>NC_141622.1:47043726-47243726 GCF_047967505.1 Dipteris shenzhenensis | reverse complement strand
GTCCTACATGGGGTCCTACTTTTGAGGCCTAAATGTATGAAATAGGCAGTGCATTGGCGCGCTGCCTATTTTAGGCATTCAAGCCCTAAAAGTAAGACCCCATATCTTTGGAATTACAAATCCAAATGGGGTCATGTCATACATCAAATCAAATGGCAAGAGCCAATTTAGATGTTTTCATGCCCAATTTATCGATTTAATAAAACTATATGCATCAAATAATGTTGTTTATCAATTTTTGGCATACACCCCCAAAATCAAAACCCCCATTGGAAAGAAAGGTAAGGAACACAAGTGCTTGTTCTTATGTTCAGGAAACATTAAAAAAGAGGCCTAGTAGCCCAAAAATGGCAGCGCATCAATGCACTATCATTTTTGGGTTGCCAGGTCTCTTTTTTGTTGTCTCACGAGCATACATATGGAGGTTATTATACAATATAACTAAGAAGTAGTATTGAAGTAGTTCTACAATTTGGATGCATTAAGAGCATTCATATAGCAAGGAAGAATATAATAATTGAATACATTTTTTTTTCAATACATATTGCTAGTGAGACTACCAAAAAGAGGCTCTACCCCTCATGATGTCTCTGGATACAGAATATGAGATTGCTTGAGGCTTGGATTGTAGCTGGAAACATTGCGTGGGCAAAGCCACTATATGCCTCAAGTGTTGGAAATTGATATATGGCTCAAGTGCTAGAATGTGCAAATCATGGCCAAAATCAAGACCCCTTAGAGATTCCATGAGGGCTATCCTTTTACTACTACACACGTCACCTTTAGTCGAGGGTAGAACCATTCGTCGTCATAGGCAGCAGGTTCATGGGACCCCATCCCATGATCCAAGGCATTATTCAAAGACAAAGTATTTCTGACCATTCCCAAATTGAGTTTGCCAATTCCTAATCTGATTGATTTCATTTACTGGACTTGCAATGCTTGCAAAGCCCTTGCTTAAGCTTGAATGAGCCTCTTGATTTTGGGGGTATAATGGTCAAAAATGGCTTAACACGCCCAAAATCAAGAGGCTCATTCAAGCTTAAGCAAGGGCTTTGCAGGTCTTGTTTTTGGGTGGCAAAAGCACGAAAAATGACAGCGCATTAAGGTGTTGCCATTCTTATGCTTCCCCCCTCCAAAAACAAGACCCCCAAGCTATTCATTAGAGACACCAAAATGAGGAGAAGGATGATGTGAGGAGTAGAGGAGCTGGCCAATGAGGGGAGGGACAGCCTTGGAATTGCCAGCAACAAGCATGATGCAAGGAGGTGAGAAGGCAAAGAAGCAAGGAGGTGAGGAGGTGAGGAAGCAAGGAGGCGAGGAGGCAAGAGGCAGTCTTGAAGGGCAACAAGAGGGTGGAGGTGGCCGAAAGAGTAAGCAAGAAAGGGAGGGATGGAGATTGCTTGTAGGAAATTCTTGGATTAATGCTACAAATGCCATTTTTTTGTGTGTATTTTGCAGCATGAAATGTTTATGGCATTTTTCTTTTAAAAAATACAAAATTGTTATGATTAATTGCGCTACAAACAACTCAAGCCGTAAAGCACCATGGATTAGTACAACAATATACATCACAAATGGATGCATACACTCATATACATCACCGATGGATGCATACACTTATACTCACATCAATTTCCAATATTGTATTAGATGGACCCTTAGCATATATGTGTGCATAGAAGACCATTTCCTACATTGATCCCTGATTTCATAGTTAAATTATTCCCTTTCTCACATTCTAACATGTGAAGATTTAATGTACATGCATTATGGGCACATTATATTGCAGTTTATGACTAACTTTTTTTATGAATGCATGATACTTGTATATGGTCAAGGAAGGTATATTATCATTTTTGAATGACAACATTACTCTATGCTCCATTTTATCCTATATTAGAAACTATGATCACTAGATATTACATAAATGTATTGCTCCATTATATCCTATACTAAAAACTATTTTGACCCAAATACATAATGCCAATTGAGGTTAGTACTGATGACAAGTGATGAAAACAATCTAATGGTATGAATGAGATCTTGTAAATTTTGGATATATAATATGGGTACTATGTTGATTGAGCTATTTTTCTAAGGGAATATTTTCAACTTAATTACTAAATACATACTTACAAAAGTGACCTGATTCCCATCTATATGTATAATCAAGTTTTACTTTGTGTTAAAAAAAAAGCTTTTGCATAAGGTTAAAATTTGAATAGTATTTATATTTGTTTAAGACTACCCATTGAGCTGGCTCCTATCCTTATATTGAACATGATAATGTCCATAAAGATTTTATGAATACAAATAGATAGCATTGGCTCTCTTTTTAGTGGTTGGGAATGAACCCTAAAAGTACCCTAAAATGACTATGTATTCCCTTATTTGTAGCATGGAAGTGATCATGGTAGAGTGGCATAATCCCTATTTTGCTTTTTTCATAGGTTCTTTTGCTACTCATGGTTGGCGGATACACCACGGCATAGATCCGAATAGATATTTGGTTTTTTGCTTCAACTTGATTGACTAGACTTTCCTTGATGATTGTTTGATTGTGCATGATGAGTAGTCACTGGCTTAACTGATGCATTAAGTGAAATGTTTTCCTTAAAGTTTTTCATACTACAAGATACGAGTTTGCTTATACGGGTGGAAATAAAAGCTTGTTAATGCCTGGTGCATATTTTTCGTTAGATGCAGTAGGATACTAGTTACCGAGTGTCTTTGCCAATTATTTCACTTGAATCATGCTCCTCTTATGCTTGAGTTTGTGGTCACGTATTGACTTTAACATAATAGTCTATAGGATACTGGATGAGCACTCAACATAGTGGTTAGATGCATTCATTTCTAGTTCCGATAGAACTATCATTCAGACATTGGTCATAATAGAAATATGGAGGGCTAAAATCCTTTTTTGGCTCCCTAAGTTTTTTAAAGCATGGTATTGTCCAGATTACATAGGTATTTTCACTAAGCAAAATTAATCCTTATGATGAAAATGTATTTTTTTTCTTTTGACATAGTTAGTTCTGTTTCCATGTTTTTGGATCGAATGTATGGATGATCTTCTGCAAGCATAAAAGACATGATATGTATATGTAGCACATGATCATGTTTACATATTTTCAGTCATATATTCTACATTGTGATCTATCATTATCTTGTTGTGTGGATGTTCAATCTGAGTAGTGTTTGCTTTTTTTATCGCAAATTTTATGTATTGTTGTGTCTCTACCTCTCCACAACGACTCAAATTGATAGTATGGGGATGAAAGAGAAGTTAATTGTGAGTTTCAGGCATGCCTTCATTGTTGGAATATGTTTAATTTGCTTATGATCACATCAATTGTTCCAATGATATTGAGAGGAATAAGATGCTGGATGAGGTTCTCGCTCGCTTGAAACCTATTTAATCTTGCTCGCTTATTTGGGGCTGCTCGCTTTTCTTCGCTCGCTTTTTGGTAATCCTCCCGATCCACCTCTGTCTAGTGCCCAGTCATCTACATAAAATCTGTCAATGCGTGCATGAATAGGCATCTGTTGCCTCCTGTTCGACCAAGAGAACAGGAGGGACTGTGGCTGAATAAGAAAGGCATCATCACACCAAGTATCTCTGCCACATAAATGGAAAAGGAAGGCATCCCAAGCTGCTCTCTCCAAAGAGTGAAGTCCGCCTTCTCTACCCCCTTTTTTGTCTGAAGGTAACTCGACCATGTTAAAGTCACCTCCAATCACCCAAGAATCCACAATGGGGGCCCAGGAGAGCAAAGTCTTCCACATGAGGACACGTTCCCCTCTAATGTTGGAGGCATATAGGTTGAGGAAGCCAACCTTACGCCCTCCAATCAAAAGAATAATCCACTAAGCTCTAGAGGGGATAATGACTCCGTGCCCAACAACTAAGGGGAGAACCGACTGCGAAACTGAAATAGAAGTGCCTCCCCTAGTGCCCAAAGCAGGCGACCAAAAAGTATGTCCTGAAAGCAACTTGCCTGACTTGGCACAATCTCTATAATCCAGCTTGTGCTCTTGAATAAATAATATATCAATGGGACCCCCAGTAACACCTGGATGAAGCTGATCCCGGATCAGCTGGATCAGCTGTCTACGGCGGCGATGTGGGACGCCACCTAGGCCCTGTATGTTCCAACTGATAATCCTCATCGGCGGGAGGATGTAGAGTGGAACACCTTACCCGACCTAGTGGCGGAAACAAACCCCTCAACAGGGGAAGACCTCCTGCTCGAAGAAGGAGGGAAGGAACCCAGTGGAGGAAAGTCAATAGGGGAAAGAATCCTGGCACCTGAAGAAGAAGCCCTGTCAATAGGAAACCCAACCACTGGCTCCCCAAAAGTAGCGGGCACAAACTCCTCCTCTGGGAAATCTGAACTCTCTGCCAAGGCTGAAAACGAGTTCCTGTGGAGCAATCCAGACACCGGAGTACGAAGGATCCCTTGTGAGGGAAGAGGATCAACAGTGTAAGCTATCCCCTTCCCCCTATCCAAGGGAGGGAGTGAGGAATGCTCTCTACCCGGTGTCTGCCCAGCCGCGGAGATCTCTCCGTCCTCAAGAGGAACATCTGGCAGTGCTGGATCTAAGGAAGAAGCTGCAACTGGGGAGGAGGTCGAAGCTTCAGCGTCTCGGACTGTGCAAGGTGAGACAGGAAGGACAGCTCGAGGTGAAGCAGAGTCTACTAAGGTACCCTTGTGAACTGAAGGAGGGACCTGCACACGTACTGGAACCCACTGTAAAGCGTCTCGTGTGCCTGAGGGAGGTGGGGGTCGAGGAGCAGGTGAAGGACCTGTACCACCCCCCTGACGAGGCCGAGGAATAGGTACTGGACCTGTACCATCACCTGACTGAGCAGGACCGCCACGTGAAGAACGAGGAGCAGGAGTTGGACCTGTACCACCCCTCTGTCGAGGTCGAGGGGCAAGTGCCGGGTCTAATCCCCCCCCTGTCCCCCCTGTCAATGCCCTGAGGCGGTAGCTGTACCAGAGGGCTTCTTAGGCCTTTTCTTCTTCCTGGGACAATCCCTGGCAAAGTGTCCCGAGGTCCTGCAAATCCTGCACTGGTCCTGCCTGCCTGAAATCTCCACTCTCTGGCGAAAAAAGGAACCATCCGGGCGCTGGATCATGACGTGGTCCATCTCGAGGTTAGGATCCTTGCAAAGGACCCTAACTCTAGGAACCCCATCATCCTTGGTTGCCTCTGCTGCAGTCAATGGCAACCCAGGGAGGGGTGGGATCTCAGCAACTGCGCCAAAATGCTCCCCAATAACAGAAAGAAGTCGATGGTAAACCTGGGGAAGCCCGGGGAACCTGATGAAGAGCGAGAAGATTTTCTTATCTGCCTCTACTGGGTCGAAACCAAGGTGAAAGGCTTCAAAGAAGATCTTCCTGTGTCCCAGGTGTAAAAACTCGGCCTTGAGCACAGTGCTCGCAGCCTCTGGAGTGTCAAAAACAACCTGGAAAAAACCTCGTCCAAGAAGGCGAACATCTACCAATCGAGGAGCGAGATCTGGGGGGAGAGCCGCAAGCATCCACTCTCTGGCTTGGGATCTGGAAGGGTGAGACCCGAAGATGCGTGCTAGCAATGTGGTAGAGCACTCAATCTCTAGATCCTTCTTGAGCTGCTGCAACTCGTCTTTAGAGAAAGTGATAGTTTTCGCGGCCGGTGGAGATGGAGTAGGATTGGCTGACGGGGTATCCATCGCCAATCAAGGTGAGGAGGCCAACTCGAACAGAATAAAAGCTCCTTCCGTTCCAAGAAAGCTGCGGGGGGCAAGGGAGGGGAAAGGAGGCTAGGAGGAAGCAGGGGGGAAGGGGAGGGAAGGAGGAGAGGGGCTGGGGCTGAGAGGGGAGAGGGGCAAGCTGAGAGGGAGGGAGGGGAAAGGAGAGGAGAAGAAAGGGAGGAGTGAGAGGAAGAGAGGGGGCGGGAGAGCAAGCAGGGAGGGGGCGGGACAGCAGGGGGGAGGCGAGGGGCAAGCAAGGGAGGGGGCGGGACAGCAAGGGGGAGGGGGCGGAGGCAGGGAGAGGGAGCGGAGCAGCAGGGGGGAAGGGGCGGAGGCAGGGGGGAGGGGGGGAGCAGCAGGGGGGAGGGGGCGGAGGCAGGGAGAGGGAGCGGAGCAGCAGGGGGGAAGGGGCGGAGGCAGGGGGGAGGGGGGGAGCAGCAGGGGGGAGGGGGCGGAGGCAGGGAGAGGGGGCGGAGCAGCAGGAGGGAGGGGACGGAGGCAGGGAGAGGGGGCGGAAGCAGGGAGAGGGGGCGGAAGGGCAGAGGGAGGGAGCGAGGGACAGGCAGGGGGAGGGGGCGGAGCAGCAGGGGGGGAGGGGGGGGAGCAGCAGGGAGGGGCGAGGGACAGGCTGAGGGGGGAGAGAGACGGGCTGAGGGAGGGGGAGCAGTAGGGGAACGGGGAGGAGCAGCAGCTCATGATCGTTCTGAGCCATTTTTGCCAAATAAACTCAAAAAATACAGCAAACTGACCAAGTAAAATCCCTTCGTGGACCCCAAGTATTTTATGAGGGTGAGCCTTCTTCTTGGGCACTCTCGATCCGCCGACAAGTGATAGAGCCCTGCTCTCTTCAGGAGGTACCACATATTCCTTTCAGAGCTTCACATGTTTTAGTGGACACCTCTTGGGAGATTTTGGCTAGCATTTCCTCTTGGCACATTTGGAGAGCCATATGCACAAAGGCCTTGGATGGCACCCAGATACACCCATCACAGGTGTTCACAGGTATTTGGAGTAACAGGGTTCACACTTTGATAGCCATATGGGCTAGCATGCAGGGCCCTTCACAGGCAGCCTCTTCTAGGAGGACTGTATTTCTTCGAGTTTGGAGGGGTTCTCCCTTTTTCTCCGAGGTTGCTACCGGATTGAGATGGCACTATCAGCCCCAATCCTTTCTTTTTGGCGCTTGAGCTTTTCATGCATTGCATGGTGTATCCCGTATTCCCGTATGGAGCTTGCTCTAACGGTTTTCTTTAATACTTAATAGAAGTCTCTTTTTTGGGTGGGGGGGGGGGGGGGGAAATCCCTTCCTGGGATGCAAAATGCACAAGTAAAATCTGCCAAAGAAAATCTACCCACAATGACAAATACTGTCACAGCCTATCGAAGGCTCAAAATGCACCACAATGCTCTGTTGAATGCCCAAAAATCTGCAAAAAGTGGCAAAAGTCTACAACTTGACTCGTACCGAGTCCATAATTGCTTACAAAGTTCCAAAATGCTCTTTTATCTACAAAATTGCAACCCAAATGCAAAAGCCCCAATTTCTTGTGGGAAATTGCATACAAAAGAGGGCAAATGGTCTGAAAGCCCCAAATGTTGCACAATTTGCACTCTGCTTGCAAAAGCCCTAAATTTCACTGCAAAATTACAGTGTAATTGCAAAAGCCCCAAATTTCTTCAACAATTGCAGACCAACTGCAATGTTTGTCGAAAAATTGCACAAGGCACTCCAAAAAATGCAATGTGCCTGCAAATAGCTCAAAAGCCTCAATTTCTCTACAAAGAGAATAACCTGCAAAGGAAAAACTGCAAAGTAGTCCTACAAGAAGATCCTGTAAGGAAAACTTGCACAAAGTACTGACACCAACGAAAGGTACAAAGGCCTACAAAATGTACGAAAATCCATACTGTGTACGGACAACTGTACAGATGCTTGACACATGTACAATGGTATGGATTGTGTATGGTTGAAATCCATACACCTGTACGGATAGCACGAAACTATACGGCGTTGCTTGTACGGAATGCATGACAGTACAAAACTGTACGGAGTAGGTTGTACGATCGAAATCGTACGGATTGTATGGCGAAGTACGGAAACCGTATGCTTGTATGGGCAATGGGTACACAGATGTACAGCTGGCGTTGATGTAGTTCGCACGTGCGACATCAGCTGAAATGTGGGAGCTAGGGAGCAGGTCTGGAAGGAGAGCTACTTTGATACCAAATGTGAGAAAACGGGAAGCAAGAGCAAGAGTGAACAAAATGGAGAGTGAGCTGAACGTAGGTCACTCCCGAAAGTGTACTGAATGAAGTGAAGTACAATGAAAGAGATGAGGATTTTGTCTAAGTGACAAAACCCTATCTAATCACTAACCGTAGTTAGAGATTAGACTGTGGTTAGGGGGAAAACCCTCTAAGAGGGAAACGTGCCCCTAACCCGCTTATTACATTACATTGGCCACTGCCTAGAATATAATAATAATTCTAACACCACTTTGCCAGTGTTAGGATTCCATATGCCTTTTATGTAGAGGAGGGCCTGGGTATCTCATATGCAGGATGGGCTGCTTTCTCCATCAGACTTGGCTACAACCCTCTCTGGTATTAGCGACTTTTATCTTTCAGTTGCTCGTGTGTTAGGAGGGGTGAGATCCTCAGGCGTGAGATAGGTATCCGTCCAACAATTGGCTGCTCTCCAGAGGGAGGATCCAGAGAGGCCTACAGATGCTTGGATTCAGAAGCGCCTTGTTGCAGCAAGGGTCCAACAACATCCGGATGCTGTCTTGCAGGTTGCCACCGATTTCTATGCATCCCTTCTTACAGTAGATCCTGACACTCAGGCCACAGTTGATGCTAGAGTGGTTATTTGGAAACACTTACCTGGGTTGTTGACTGAGGATATGACTACTATCTCACTTGATGCACCCTTCACCAACGTAGAGTTCAGGACTGCTCTCTCTCCCCTTCACAAGGGCAAGTGTCCTGGTTCAGATGGACTTATCCCCTTATTTTTTATTACTTCTTGGGATCATATTGGGGATCACATTACTTCAACCTTGCAGGGTGTTTGGGACTCGGGTGAGATGCCAGACTCACTTACGGAGGACCTCATTCATTTGATTCCGAAGGGGGGTCGCAGGAATTTAGTGTCTTAGTGGAGACCGATTACCTTGTTGGGTACTTTGTATAAAATCCTAGCTAAAGGTATGAGCCTTTGTCTATAGCCCTTTCTTCCAGATCTTATCCATGATACGCAGACGACCTTTGTGCATGGCAGGAGCATCTTTGACAACATCTTCTCATTTTGGGAGGCTTTTGATTGAGCCCTGCATAATGGCCACAGGCTGGCCATTCTACTATTGGACTTTGAGAAAGCTTATGACAAGGTAGACTGTGTCTTTCTGGAGGGCACACTTACTCGCTTTGGTTTCTCAGATGCAAGGTGTCAGCCCTATATAGAGTGGCTCACAACCAGGTTCTTATTGTGGAGTCAAGGGGGACAGGGTTTGAGATTACCAGATCAGACCGCCAGGGATGCCCTTCAGCCCCCTTTTCTGTTCTTATTTGTGGCCGAAGCTATGAGCTATTATATTAGAGCTCAAGCTGATATTGTAGGGCTCAGGCTTCCTTTGAGACAGGAGGATGAGCTCTTAGACAATGAGTTGGCAAATAATACGGCTACTTTTTTGGATGCCACTCCACAAACACTGACTTCATTCAGGACGGTGTTGGATTTGTTTTGCATTGCGGCAGGTGCACACATTAATTGGAACAAATCCAATGGCTTTTGGATTAATGATGAGGACACTCCAGACTAGGGGAATGACATAGGGTTTACTTGGATTCAGATGGGTGTTTCCGTCAGATATTTGGGATGCCACGTTGGGGTGGGCATCTCTCTGGCACATCATTTTGTTCCAGTGTTGGAGAGTATTAGGAAGAAACTCATCTTTTGGAATTATGCCAGACTTGACCTTGCATCTAGAGTTGTGGTTGTGAACCAGGTATTATTGGCCACTGCTTGGTTCGTTTGCTCTTGTTGGTGCTGCTCTAGAGGTTGTATCGCTCAGCTCATGAGACCTATCAGGAATTTCCTATGGAGCGGTTTAGATGGCACCTCAGATGTTGTAGCCAGGGTGGCTTGGGAGACCCTCATTCTCCCCACAGGAGGAGGAGGTCTCAATATTATTGACCCGAACTTACAGTGTCTGGCCTTGCTCTGCCAGTTCGTAGTACGTGGATTAATGCCTGGACAGCAAGAGCCCTGGAAAGATATTTTCTCACGCAGCATTCATTCTTGTACTCCATCTCATGGGGGAGATTTGATGGACAACATCATATGGATCTTAACTTCAGCCCATCTCAAATCTTCCCCTTTCCCTCTCATGGATGCTACTCTGAAAGCTTGGGACAGGCTTCAAAAACACTCTTCGCAGAGTTCCACCTACCTCTCATGAAGAAATTCACAAGCAGCCAGCCATGTGGAATGACTCGATTTTGGATGACCATGGCGAGCCACTTAGAGTGCCACACTATATTTAGTGGTCTAGATGAGAGAGGGGATTTGCTTCTACGGTAGGTGCTTGGCAGGCCTTTAGGAGACTTCCATAGGATCAGAGACTTCTAGCAATTGGCCACCTCAGAGGGAGTGCAGTCAAGATACAATAGATAGAGGCAGCCATTCTACCAGAGTGGATTGACACAGATGACATGCCGATCACAGAGCCCACTTGGTGGGGAGCGTTCTCTGAGACGGGGGCATTCCATTATAGATTATTGCCCTGGAGGATGCACATGAGGATACCCTAGTCTTTGATGTTCAGTCGGGAGGCAAACTCTCCAGATCTTCTGATGATATTCTTTTAGAGTTTGCCTTTTAGCTTGTCAAGATTGCAGGTTTCATGGAGTGAGGTAAGGACTTACAGTGGTATCTTGACCCCCATCCTCTACTCCTTGCACTAGGGTCTTGGAGACTCTGGTTATATGGTGGCTCCTCTATTAGGTTCTTGCAGTGGGACCCAGGGGAGTGGGAATGGATTGATGAGGGGCACCGAGAGAAGAGCTTCCCCTTCTTGCGCTATACAGTCAAAAATGCTCGGAGATTTCAGCTCAGTAGTAGAGGTTAGAGGCCTTCCAGAGCTCCCATATTTTCGCAGTTTTGCAGAAAAACTTTTGGCGTAGGCTCTGGAAATCCCTCAGGATTAGAAAAATCAGTCTTTTCTTTTGGCTTTCTATCCATGGAGGGATTGCAGTGAACCTATGGAGATCCAGGTTCAGGGCTGACCCTACTTGTCCTCGTTGCCACATTGTAGTTGAGTGAGTACAGCATTGCCTTTGGGAGTGCAAACAGGCGAGGACGATCTGGAAAGGTGTTGCTAGGATTTTAAGTATCTTTCATACATCACCTTACTATATGACCTAGGGTTCAGTAGCTTGGTTATCTCTTACTGGCCCTCTGGTGTTTTTCAAGGGACATGATTCAGATCCAATTCTCATTGTACAACGACATTGTTCCCTCCAGGATGTTCCCTTCACTCCTTTTAGAGCTGCTCATGCCTCAGTAGACACGTCTTGGGAGATTCTGGCTAGCATGGCAGCTTGGCATATTTGGAGAGCTAGGTGTACAGAGGTGATGGAGGGTATCTAGGTTTACCCTAAGGTATTTATAATTCATACCTATGGTATTTACAATGAGCCATTCCACTCATCCTCTCCATCCCATACAATATCATAGAAAATAGAAATAAGTGAGAGCCGCTAGGCTATCACTTGATACTCAAACTCTTATCAAACATAGAGAAAAATAATACCAATGCCAAATTAAAAATATCAATTTTTGGCGTCACAATACCGTTGTCTTTCAAGTTCATGTAGGAGGTAGACTCCACAGATCTTCAGAAGGACATTCTTTTGGAGGCTCCTTTTCAGCCTGTCAGGATTGCAGGATACATGGAGATGGGTAGAGACTCACAGTGGTATCTAAATTCAAACCCCGTTCTCCTGGCTATTGGATCTTGGAGGTTTTGGTTGTATGGAGGTTTCCTATTAGATCCTTGCAGTGGGATCCAGGGGAATGGGAGTGGATAGATGCAGGGCATAGAGAGAAGAGCATCCCCTTCTTTCATTACATGGTCAAAAATGCCAGGAGATTCCAACTCAGTTGTAGAGGCTGGAGGCCCTCTAGAGCTCCTCGTTGGGATACTTTTCAGATTTCTGCTGCAGAGATGCAGAAAAACTTTTGGAGGAGACTTTGAAAATCCCTCAGGAATAGAAAATCACGTTATTCATCTGGCTTACTATTCATGGAGTGATTGTAGTGAACCTGTGGAGATCTAGGTTCGGGGCTGACCCTACATGTCCTCGATGCCACTCAGCAGTTGAGTCAGTGCAGCACTGCCTTTGGGAGTGCACTCAGGCGAGGACGATTTGGAAGGGTGTTGCTAGGATACTTTGCATTTTTCATAGAGCACCCTTCTTCATGACCTGGGAATCAGTTGCTTGGTTGCCACTCACTGGTCCACAGGCTTTCTTCAAGGGACATGACACGGACACAGTTTTTTTGTTCGACAACACCTTGTGGAGTCATGCTCCCTCCAGGATGTTCCGTTTACTCCATTCAGAGCTCCTCACGCTTCTGTAGACACATCTTGGGAGATTCTGGCTAGTATTACAGCATGGCATATTTGGAGAACTAGATGTACAGAGGATTTGGAGGACTCCTAGGTTCACTCTTCTCAGACTATGGCTAGTATACTATGGCTAGTATCTGGGCAGATACTATACACACTTTGATGGCCATTTGGGCGAACATACAGGGAATCTCTAGGACTACTACTGCTAGGAGAGTTTGGAAGGATTGTACTTTCTTCTCTGACTCTCCTTCAGGGATGAGGTGGCATTTTCAGCTGCCACCTAGGATTTTTGTTTGCTCATTGTGAGCTGTTTTTTCTCATGCTTGACATGATGTACTCCCACACTTGAGCTTGCTCCGTTATTTTTATTCATACTTAATGAAGTACTTTTCTTGCAAAAAAAAGAGAAAAGCTAGCACTAGCCCTAGCGGGAAAAAAGCCCTTCACCTCAATGACCCGAGTTGCTACTCCTCCCCGACCTTGCTGCTGCTCCCCCTCTCCTCAGCTGTACAACTGTATGACCTTCTCTCCCTCTCCCCTCTGTGTACGGCCTGTTCTCCCTCTCCCCTCTGCGCTCTCCTCTCCCTCCTGTAGCTCCTCTCAACCTCGCCGCCCTCTCCTCTCTACCTCGCTCCTCTCCTGTCCTCTCTACCCCGCTCCCTTCCTGCCCTCCTCGTTGTACGGCCGTATGGCCTCCTCCCCACCTGCACTCTCTTCTCCGCCCCCCTCCCCTAGCCTCTTTGCCCTACCCTCTCCATCTCCGCCTACCCTCTCCTCCCCCTTCCCTAGCCTCTCCTCCCTAGTCTCGCCTACCCTCTCCTCCCCCTTCCCTCCTTACACCCTCTCCTCTCCCTCCCTACTTGCCCCCCTTCTTCCCTTGTCCTCACTCTCTCCCTCCTGCTGCCCCCTTCACCCTCTCCCTCTCCCCCTGCTGCCCCTTCTCCCCTTAGCCCTCACCCTTTCCCTCTCCCTCCTTGCTATCCTCTTCTTTCCTAGCCCTTCCTAGCAACATTGTTGGTCGGACGGAGCTTTTTGTATTCGAGTCGGCCTTCACACCTTGATTGATGATGGCCCAACCTTCAGCCGCTCACTTCCACCGGCCGCGAAAACCATCATTTTCTCAAAAGACGAGTTGAAGCAGCTCAAAAAAGATACTGAGCAGGAGAGCTTGACATCGCTCTTTGCTCGCATCCATGGGTCCCACCCTTTCCGGTTACAGAGGCCAGGGATTGGATGCTTGCCACTCTACCTAGAGACCTCGCAAGACACTTCACAAATGTTTGTCTGCTTGGGTGAGGTTTCTTCCAGATTATTTTTGAATCCTCGGAGGTAGCACGTACAGTGCTGCAGGCTAGCCCGTTAGCACTGGGCTCTAGGAGGATTTTTAAAATCCCTTTTTCTTCGGGGTTTGATCCTATCGATGAAGACAGTCGGACGACGTCACTCTTCATTAGATTTCCAGGCCTTCCTCAGGTGTACCATCGTTTGCTACATTCCATCGGAGCCGCCTTTGGAGTGGTTACCAAGATCCCCCCTCTCCCTGAGATGCCTACTTCAGGAGTAGAGGTAGTCGGGTCCAATGGGGTCATTGTCTCTAACCCTAACATCTCGGATGACCACATTATGCTTCAGCATCCTGATGGCTCCTTCTTCAGACAGAGAGTCGAGATTGCAGGGAGACAGAATCAGTGTAGTATTTGCAGGACCCTTGGGCACTTTGCCACAAATTGCCCAAGGAAAAAGAAAAGACCAAAAAGATCCACGGGTGTGCCTCATAGCTTCACCCGACTTGGACCTTCTTCACGACTAGTTCCTACCACCTCACACGCTGCTAGACCTTCGACTTCACAGCTAGGACCATCAGCCTCTCGTCGTGGTACTTCTACAGTGCGTACAGGACAATCAGCACGTCCTGCTCCAGTCGTCGCCCGTTGGGTGCTTGTCAGAGTTGGTGAGCCAGTACATCTGGCTACCATTGACGGGTCTGCAGACACGTCTCTTCAAGCAAGAGACATCCTTGTCCTGGTTCCATGTGGAGATGAGACTGCTCCTGACCCTGCTCAGATGCAGGAGCGCTCATCTAGGAAGAATCTTTCTGCAGAGGCCGGTGCTTTACTTGAGAAGGGCAACAGAATTGTGGCTGAGGTCAAGCAGATGTTGCCATGTCTGCCTACACCTGACAGAGGTAAGGGGGTTATTGGTTTCACTCCTCCTTCTGCAGGGCTCCTTCGCACTCCAGGGCCAGAGGTACTTCGCAGGAATTCATTTTTAGTTCTGGCAGACTTGGCTAAGTTTGAGGCAGAGGAGTTTGTACCCTCCACGCTTGGGGAGCATATCTTCCAGGATAGAGTTTCCCCCTCAGCAGGGGGAAGTGTGCTTTTCCCAGTTGACTTCCCTCCTCTTGATAGGAGGAATTTTTCGCAGGAGAGGGCTTTCTCTGCTACCAGGTTGGGTAGGATCTTCCATCAGGCCTCCTCTTCTCGCAAATGAGGATTGTCAGTTGGAAGGTTCAGGGCCTCCAGGGTGTACCTCACTGCCGCCGCAGGCAACTGATTCGTAACCAACTTCATCCAGGTGTTATTAGGGGTCTCATGGACATTATGATGATTCAGGAACACAAATTGGATGCCAGGGATTGTTCAAAGTCGGGTAAGCTTCTTTTAGGCCACACTTTTTGGTCACCTGCCTTAGGCACCAGGGGAGGTACTTGCATTTCTATTTCCTCTTCTATACTCCCCTTGGTGATTGGACACGGGATCATAGTCCCTTCCAGAGCTTAGTGGATTATAGGACATAAGGTTGGTCTCTTAAACCTTTATGCACCCAATTCTAGAGGGGATCCTGTTCTTTTTTGGAAGGAACTGCTTTCTTGGTCACATATTGCAAATGCTTGGACTATAGGGGGCGATTTCAACATGGTTGAAATGCCCTCAAACAAAAGGGGTGGTAGGGAAGGTGGCCTTCACTCCCTAGAGAGCGCAGTGTGGGATGCCTTCCTTTTTCAGTACAACGGCAGGGATGCTTGGCATGATGATGCTTTTCACTTCTATCCTGTTTTCTTGGTCGAACAAGAGATTGCAGATGCCTATACATGCACGGATTGATAGATTTTATGTGGATGATTGGACTCTTGACAGAGGTGGTACTGTTTACATTGTAGTTGGGATGTCCACTTCGGATCATCTTCCAATGGTTTTGATGGTGTCAGATCCCCATGTGAGGCGCGGCTCTGCCAGTATCAGGATTCTAGTTCTTTCTATGCAGAGGAGGGCCTTACAAAGACAGTGTTGAGGACCTGGGTATCTCATTTACAGGATAGACAGCTTTCTCCCTCGGACTTAGTCGCAGCCCTCTCTGATATCAGTGATTTTTATCTTTTAGTTGCTCGTATCAAAAGGGGTGAGATCCTCAGACGTGAGATAGGTATCCGCCAGTAGTTGGCTGCCCTCCAGAGGGAGGAGCAGAAGAGGCCTACAGATGCTTGGATTCAGGAGTGCCTTGCTGCAGCAAGGGCTCAGCAACAGTCACTTTTAGATAAAAGAGCAGAGTATGCCTTCCACGCCAGAGAGTCATTTTGGACATAGGAGGGAGGTAGGGTCAACAAGCAGTTCTTCTCTACTCTTGCCCCAGACATAGTAGGGAGAGCGTCTCACAGCTTGTTGACTCAGGCAGAGTTCTTCAGACACATCTAGAGGCCATGCTCCCTTCTTACAGAGCAGATCTAGACACTCTGGCCACAGATGATGCTAGAGTGGTTATTTGGCGACACTTACTTGGATTGGTGACAGGGGATATGATTGTTTCACTTGATGCACCCTTCACCAATGTAGAGTTCAGGACTGCTCTCTCTGCCCTTCACAAGGGCAACTGTCCTGGTTCAGATGGACTTACCCCCTTATTTTTTATTACTTTTTGGGATCAGATTGGGGATCATATTACCTCAGCCCTGCAGGGTGTATGGGACTCAAGTGAGATGCCAGACTCACTTACAGAGGGCCTCATTCATTTGATTCCAAAAGGGGGTTGCAGGAATTTAGTGTCTCAGTGGAGACCGATTACTTTGCTGGGTACCTTGTGCAAAATCCTAGCTAAAGCTATCAGCCTTTGTCTGCAGCCCTTTCTACCAAATCTTATCCATGATACGCAAACAGGTTTTGTGCATGGCAGGAGCATCTTTGATAACATCTTCTAATTTTGGGAGGCTTCGGAGTGGTCCATGCATAATGGCCACAGGCTGGCCATTCTACTCTTGGATTTTAAGAAAGCTTATGACAGGGTAGACTAGGGATTTCTGGAGGGCACACTCACTCGCTTTGGATTCTCGGATGCATGGATCAAAGGGGTGTCAGCCCTCTACAGATCAGCCCACATCCAGGTTCTTATTGTTGGAGTCAGGGGAGACAGATTTGAGATTACTAGATCAGTCCATCAGGGTTTCCCCCTAGCCCCCTTTTTATTCCTTTTTGTGGTTGAGGCTATGAGCTATTACATTAGAGCTCAAGCTGGAATCGTAGGGCTCATGCTTCCTCTCTGAGGCAGGAGGATGAGCTCTTAGACAGTGAGTTGGCAGATGACACAGCTGTTTTTTTGGATGCCACTCCACAGACACTGAATTCATTCAAGATGGCATTGGATTTGTTTTGCATTGTGGCAGGTGCACACATTAATTGGAACAAATCCAATGGCTTTTGGATTAGTGATGAGGACACTCCAGTATCTCTCCAGCACAGCAGTTCGCTCCCGTGTTGGAGAGTATCAAGAGAAAACTCATCTTTTGGAGTTCATCCAGACTTGACGTTGCATCTAGAGTTGTGGTTGTGAACCAGGTATTGTTGGCCACTGCTTGGTTTGTTTGCTCATGTTGGTGCAGATCTAGAGATTGTATCGCTCAGCTCATGAGACCTATCAGGAACTTCCTATGTAGCGGTTTAGATGGCACCTTAGATGTTGTATCTAGGGTGGCTTGGGAGACCCTCATTCTCCCCACAAGAGAAGGGGGTCTCAATATTATTGACCGGAGCTTGCAGTGTATGGCCTTGCTTTGCAAGTTTGTAGTACGTGGATTGATGCTTGGACAGGAGCTCTGGAAGGATTTTTTCTCACGCAGCATTCAGTTTTGCACCCCTTCTCATGGGGAAGATTGGTTGGACAGCAGCAGATGGATCTTACTTTAGCCCATCTCAAATCCCCACCTTCCCCTCTCATGGCTGCTATTCTAAAAGCTTGGGGCTGCTTCAGAAACACATGTCGCAGAGTTTCGCCGACTTCTCGTGAAGAGATTCAAAGGCAGCCAGTCATGTGGAATGACTCAATTTTGGATCATCATGGCAGGCCACTTGGAGTGTCACATTATATGCAGTGGTCTAGATGGGAGAGGGGACCTGCATCTACTATAGGCGCTTGGTAGGCCTTTATGAGACTTCCAGACGATCAAAGATTTTTAGCAGTTGGCCACCTCAGAGGGAGTGCACTTAGGATACAGTAGATACAGGCAGCCATTCCGTCAAAGTGAATTGACACAGATGACATGCTGCTTACATAGTCCACTTGGTGGGGAGCGTTCTCAGGGACGGGCATTCCGTTACAGGTCATTGCATTCTAGGATGCACATGAGGATACCCTTGTCTTTGATGTTCAGTCGAGAGGCAGACTTATCAGATCCTCTGATGATATTCTTTTGGAGGTTGCATTTCAGCTTGTTAGGATTGCAGGATTCATGGAGTGGGGCAGGGATTCACAATGGTGTCTTGACCCTGATCCTATTCTCCTTGCGCTGGGGTTTTGGAGACTCTGGTTGTAAGGTGGTTCCCCTATTAGGTTCTTGCAGTGGGACCTAGGGGAGTGGGAATGGATTGATGAGGGGCACCGAGAGAAGAGCTTCCCCTTCTTTCGCTATACAGTTAGAAATGCCCGAAGATTTCAGCTCAACAATAGAGGTTGGAGGCCCTCCAGAGCACCACATTGGGATAGTATTCAGATTTCCGCAGCTGTGCGGAAGAACTTTTGGCGTAGGCTCTAGAAATCCCTTAGGAATAGAAAGGTCACTCTTTTCTTTTGGCTTTCTATTCATGGAGGGATTGCAGTGAACTTGTGGAGATCCAGGTTCAGGGCTGACCCTACTTGTCCTCGTTGTCACATGGCAGTTGAGTCCTTACAGCATTGCCTTTGGGAGTGCAGACAAGCGAGGACGATCTGGAAAGGTGTTGCTAGGATTTTCAGCATCTTTCATACAGCACCTTTCTATATGACCCGGGGTTCAGTGGCTTGGTTATCTCTTACTGGCCCACATGTGTTTTTCAAGGGACATGATCCAGATCCAGCTTTCATTGTATGGCGACATTCAATGGAGTCTTGTTCCCTCCAGGATGTTCACCACACTCCTTTCAGAGCTGCTCATGCCTCAGTAGACACGTCTTGGGAGATTTTGGCTAGCATTGCAGCTTGGCATATTTGGAGAGTCAGGTGTATAGAGGCGATGGAGGGTATCCAAGTTCACCCTTCCCAGACTATGGGCAATATTTGGACTGACACAGTACACACTTTGATGGCCATTTGGGCGAGCATGTAGGGATCCTCCAGAGCAACCACTGCCAGGAGAGTTACTTTTTTCAGAGTTTAGAGGGGATCTCCTTTCTTCTCTGAATTTCCTTCAGGGTTGAGATGGCATTTTCAGCCTCCACCTTGTTTCTTTATTAGCTAACTTTGAGCTGTTTTTTCCTCATGCATTGCATGATGTACTCCCGCATTTGAGCTTGCTCTCGGGGTTTTCATTCATACTTAATGAAGTAATTTTGTTGAAAAAAAAAAATGCTATAGGGTTCTATTCTATTTGTTACACGACCAAGGAAGGAGGTGAAGTTTTATGTCGCCCCTAGATATGAATTTTGTTGATCAATAAGGTGATGTGTTTAGGTTGAAGGTTATGCACCATAATCTCAACTTTATTGTGCTCCCCTTGTATGTAATAGACTAGTAAGCGTTCGAAGAGAAACAATGTGCAATCAAGATTCACTTAGATGCATCATAGACTATTTTCAAGATTCATGTGATATTTTTATTTATCCACCACTTAGGCAAAGATGTTATGGTGTTCCTAGTGATCTGATATGAATGGCTATCCTCTAGGTCTATTGCTGGAGGCATTGGGAAATGGAGGTCATCAATCATACAAATCATGAAATGGCAGGTATGACATAATCTGAATTCGGCTCCAAAGCAGACTCTTAATGAACAAGTAAAAATGGACCCTAAAACAATGGAAGGAAAAAGTTTCCTCGAGTTCTATGCTAAAATTTTTGTGACCAGTTTCAAGGCATCAAACAACAATCAGTTCTTCTCCCCAAAAATTTAGAACCTGAAAATTAGCCATTCACAATATTCTACAAGACTAGCTGCTTTGTAGCTTGCTTTTGAAGGTTCTAGCTCGATCCGTAAGTTACCCTAGATTAGGCACCAAGAGCAAGTGTAGTGGGAACGGATTGATGTGGGGCGCTGAGAAAAGAGCATTCCGTTCTTTTGTTTCGTGGTCAATAACGTCAGGTTATTTCAGCTTAGTTGTAGAGGCAAGAGGTCCTTCAAATCTCCTTATTGGGAGAACTTTTTTTTTTTGGGGGGCAAAAAAGACACTTCTATTAAGTAAGAAAGAAACTCGCTAGAGCAAGCTCTGTGCGGAAATACAACATGCTAAGCATGTAATAAAAAATACCTCAGAGGAATGAGGTAGAAAGAAACCAAGGCTGAGGCTGAAAATGCCAACTCAACCCTGTAGAAGTCTCAGCAAAGAAGGGAGAGTCTCTCCAATATCTGAGAAAAGTAACTCTCCTGGAGGAGGCTGCTCGAGATGATCCGTGCATGGTCACCCAAGTGGCCATCAGAGTGTGTACCGTATTTGTCCAAGTATTGGCCAAGATTTGAGAAGGGTGAACCTGAGAACCCTACAAAGCCTCATTGCATCTGGCTCTCCAAATGTGCAACGCTACAATGCTAGCTAAGACCTCCCATGGAGAGTCGACCGAGGAATGAGCAGCCCTGAAGATAGTGGCCGGAACATTCTCTAGAGAGCACGACTCCACAAGGTGTCATCGGACGTGAAGAGCCGAAGAGGAGTCAAGTCTCTCAAAAAAGACCTGGGGCCCTGAAAGAGTAAGCCAAGCCATTGATCCCCAGGTCATATAGAAAAGTAGGCGAACAAAAGTACTAAAAAGTCTTGCAATCCCCTTCCATATGATTCTCGCCTGTCTACAATCCCAAAGGCAGTGTTGTATTGTCTCCAAAGCAGAAAGGCAACGAGGGCAAGAAGGGTCAGCTCCGAACCTGGATCTCCATTTGTTTACTGCTATCCCACCATGAATAGAAAGCCAAAAGAAGAGAGTGATTTTTCTATTCCGGTGGGATTTCTAGAGCCTTTGCCAAAAAAATTTCTACAAGGTAGCAGAAATCTTAAAGTTCTCCCAATGATGAGATCTGGTAGGCCTCCAACCCCTACAGCTGAGCTGGAATTTCCTGGCATTACTAACCGTGTAACGAAAGAAGGGGATGCCCTTCTCTCGGTGCCCTTCATCTATCCATTCCCATTCCCCAGGGTCCCATTGCAAAAACTTAATTGGGACACCTCCATAGAACCACAGCCTCCATGAGCCGAGGGCAATGAGAAGCGGGTCAAGATCCAAGTACCACTGTGAAAGAGAGCCATGCTCCATGAAGCCCACTATCGTGACTGGCTGAAACGGTACCTCCAACAAGATATCGTCTGTGGATCTGGACAGCCTGCCCCACGAAGAAACATCAAAGACTAAGGCATCCTCATGTATGTCATGAAAAGCAATCAACTGTAAAGGAACTCCGAGTCTGGAAAATGCTCCCATCCAGGTGGAGCAAGTAATAGGCATGTCATCTGTGTCCACCCAATCCAAGGGCAAGGCTGCATCAATCTCTCGAACTCTCCCTGTACTCCTTTTGAGATTAAGAACCATCTGGGCCTGTCGGTCTGCAGGAAGCTTCTTGAAGGCTTTCCATGCTCCCACAGTAGATGCAAGGCCCCTCTCCCATCTTGGCCACTGCATGTAAGGAGAAGCTCCAAGTGGCCTGCCATGCTCATGCAAAATTCTGTCATTCCACATGATAGGCTGCCTTTCAATCTCTTCTTGGGTGGATGGGGGAATCCTGCGAAGAGTACTCCTGAAGCTGGCCCATGCTTTCAGGATAGCAACCATAAGAGAGGAAGAGGGAGATCTGAAGTGGGCTGTGGTGAAAACCCATCTGGTACTATGTGTCCAATCCTCTCCTGAAGTGGGCGTGCGAGACTGCATGCATCTGATAAAGAAATCCTTCCAAGGCTCTTGCCCTGGCATAAGTCCTCTCACAACGACCTTGCAGAGTAAAGCTCTGCATAGTAGATCCGGGTCGATGATATTCAAAACCCCTTCTCTTGAAGGAAGAATCAAGTTCTCCCAAGCCACCCTGGCTGTAACATTAGATGTGCCATCTAGACCACTCCATAAAAAGTTTCGTACAGGCCTCTTAAGCTGAGTGATACAAGGCCTCTTAAGCTGAGTGATACAATCCCTAGAGTGGCACCAACAAGAGCATACAAACCATGTTGTGGCTAGAAGAACCTGGCTAACCACCACCACCCTGGAAGCCAAGTCAAGTTTGGCTGAGCTCCAGAAAAGGAGCTTTCTTCTTATGCTCTCCAACACCGGAGCAAACTAATGTGAAGGAGAGATGCCCACCCCAACCTGGCATCCCAAATATCTGACGGAGACGCTCCTTTGTACCCAAGTGAATCCAAAAGCATTACCCCAATCCAGGGTGTCATCATCGCAAATCCAAAAACCATTGGATTTATGCCAATGAATGTGCGCACCTGCAGCTGTGCAAAATAAATCCAAGGCTGTGTCCGGAAGGAAGTGAGCGTCTTGGGGGAGGCATCCAAAAAAACAGCTGTGTCATCTGCTAACTCACTATCCAGGAGCTCTTCTTCCCAGTAGATAGGAAGCCTCAGCCCATAAATATCAGCTTGAGATCTAATGTAGATACTCATAGCTTCTGCCACAATCAGAAAAAGGAAAGGGGCAAGAGGACATCCCTGGCGGACTGATCTGGAAATCTAAAACCTGTTCCCTCTTACCCCCCCAATGAGCACCTGGCTATGGGCTGATCTGTAGAGAGAGGATACTCCTCTAATCCATGCATCTGAAAAACCAAAGCGAGATAGAGTACCCTCTAAAAAATCCCAGTCTACTCAGTCGTAAGCTTTCTCAAAGTCCAAGAGTAGAATGGCCAATCTCTCGCGGCTCTGCATGGCCCATTCTGAGGCCTCCCAAAATGAGAAAATATTATCAAAAATACTTCTGCCATGCACAAACCCTGTCTGCGTGTCATGAATCAAATCTGGAAGAAAAACCTGTGGCCGCAAACTGATGGCTTTCACCAGAATCTTGTAAAAGGTGCCCAATAGAGTGATGGGTCTCCATTGAGACACAAGATTCCTATTACCCTCCTTTAGGATGAGATGAATGAGACCATCTATAAGTGACTCCGGCATCTCACCAGAGTCCCACACGCCCTGCAGGGCTGATGTAATGTGATCACCAATCTGCTCCCAAAAAGTAATAAAAAAGGAAGGGGTAAGTCCATCACGTCTCCTGGAATCAGCGACTGTAGGATAATAGTTACTAATTTTGGCTAAGGCTGCAACTACCTGAGATGGGCGGACAGCTCCACCCTATACGTGAGAAACCCAAATCTGTAAAATATCCTCTGTGAGGCTCTCCTTTGCATAAAAAGCTGATTTCTGCTGATTTGCAAAAAGGTTTTTGGAGAAGACTTTGGAAATTCATTCTGAGGAATAGAAAAATTACTCTTTTCTTTTGGCTTTCTGGAGAGATCGCAGTGAACTTATGGAGGTCCAAGTTTCAAGTATACTCCACTTTTCCTCATTGTTGTTCTGCTTGTGGAGACTATTTAGCATTGCCTATGAGATTGCAGACAGGCAAGGATCATATGGAAGGAGATTGCCGCTATTTTCAGTATGTGTGCTTCTTTCCCCTTCTTTATGACCACGTGCGGTGGCGTGGTGCTCTCTTTCAGGGCCTTAGGTCTTGTAGGCAAGGCATGACCTTGGACTCTCTTGATGCGATGAGATTTAGTTTGAGTCGTGCTCTCTGGATGATGTTTCCTTTTCACACTTCAGACCCATGCATGCTCTATAGATTCTTCTTTTGGGAGATATTGGCGATATTTCAGTATGGCATATTTGGAGAGCCAAATGTGGAGGCCTTGGATAGATCCCAAGTCCACCCTTCTCACACTTTGGCCATTATTTGAACAAATACTATTCATACTGATGGCTATTTGGACGAGCACGCAGGGGACCTCATGAGCAACTTCTTGCAGGAGGGCTATATTCCTTGGAAAATGGAGGGGCTTCCCTTTTTTCTCAGAGTCCATAGTAGGGTTTAGATAGTACTTTCAGCCTCAATCTTGGTTTATTTCTTGTTCGCTCTCTGAGGAGCTTTTTATTGGCCCCATTCTAGGGAATTTATTTTCTGGCTTGCATGATGTATTTCTTTGTTGTGGGTTTTATTTGTACTTAATGGAAGTCCTTTTCTTGCAAAACAAAAAAGTGCCCCCTCTCTCTTGCTCTTCTCCTCGCCCCCTTGATGCCTCTCCCCACTTCCCTTGCTAGCTCTCCTGTGCCGCCTTGCTCTCGTTCTCTGCTACAGCCGTTCCCCTACTTTCACCCTCCTCCTCTTGTTGCCTGATAGCAGTCTGCTAACCCACTTCCTTAGCCCTCACACCCTTTGCCTAACCTTGCCTCCCGCGTTGCCTACTCACCCGTCCCTAGCTTGCTAACCTGGCCTGCTAGCCCTCCACCTCTACTCACACCTCGTATCCATTTTCCTCTTAGCGTGCATAAATGATGCCTTTCATACTTTAAATCATTTGCTCATATTCTCATGGTCAAAGAGGAGAGTACTAATACCCATACATGCATAGATGGATAGATTTTAGGTTGATGATTGAGCAGTAGCTAGAGGTGGCTCAGTATGCATTGCACCAGGGGCTTCCACCTCGGATTCCTTTCCGATTTTATGGTGCTCTTCCTGTAGGCCATGGCCCATCATAACCCGGTCGTATTGATGCCCTCTAGGCCTTGGTATGTGCCATGTAGCTTTAGTTATTGGCACTTAGGTCACCTAGTACTAGTGGTACCACTAGGACACTGTCTTAGGGTTCTCCTTTATTTGTATTTTGTACTTTCATTTTTTATTTGTTGATGTGATGGCTTTTAGCGTTCTGCTCCACGTTTGTACCTCCTTCGACTTCCTTGAGCCTATAGTGGTATTAGAGCAGGTTCCTACTCATGCCTGCTATCCCCCAACACTTTGCATCTCCATCTTGGAGCATCCGGATGAGTTGATGTTGCTGCTCTTCAACAGGCGACATCTTTTTTCTTCCAGCGTAGCTCCATCGACGTACTGTCGTACAACCCTGCGTCAACACTGTACAATCATACGGCACCATCCATATACTGCAAACAATATGTCGTACGCTTGCACATAGTCTGCCGTACGGGCAGAAGTCCGCGGCCGTACAATATATTCGTCCGTACATGCATTGTCCATACATCTTCCATACAACATCGTCAATCGTCAGCAATTTGTCCATACATTGCCGTACGATTGCCGTTTGACGTTGTCTACGTAGTACCTGCCAAACTTGGCACAATCTGGGGCATTCTGTGTTCATTGACAGATTTTGTAATCAGATTTGGACATTTGCAGATATTTGGGGCTTTCCATGATTTTGCCCTCTTTTGTTGCAATTTGCCTGTAAGAAATTGGAACTTTTCATATTGGCCTTCAGTTCTACAAAGGACAAGGCCTTTGGCAGATTTGCAAGTACTTTTTCTCTCAAATTTTTTTTTTCCCCAAGAAAGAGACTTCTATTAAGTAAGAGAAAAAACCCGTGAGAGCAAGCTCAAAGCGGAATACATCATGAAATCATGAGGATAAATTAAAAAACCCCCTCAGAGTGAGGTGGAAAACAACCAAGGTTGAGGCTGAAAGTGCCACCTCAACCCTGTAGTAGTCTCAGAGAAGAAAGGAGAATCCTTCCATTCCCTGAAGAAAGCAGCCCTCCTAACTGAGGCTGCACGGGAGTCTCCCTGCATACCCGTCCATACGGCCATACTTTTTCTCTCAATTTGAGCGAGAGAATCTGAAATTTTCTATCTCTACAGTCAGATTGGTCTATTTTTATTTTTATTTCAAGAAAGAGACTTCTATTAAGTAAGAGAAAAAACCCACGAGAGAAAGCTCAAAGCGGAATACATCATGAAATCATGAGGATAAATAAACCCCCTCAAAATGAGGTGGAAAAAAACCAAGGCTGAGGCTGAAAGTGCCACCTCAACCCTGTAGGAGTCTCAGAGAAGAAAGGAGAATCCTTCCATTCCCTCAAGAAAGAAGCCCTCCTAGCTGAGGCTGCACGGGAGTCTCCCTGCATACTCGTCCATACGGCCATCAAGGTATGTATGGTGTCTATCCAGATACTAGCCAATGTGTGCGAGGGATGAACCTAAGTTCCCTCCAATGCCTCTGTGCATCTGGCTCTCCAGATATGCCAGGCTGCTATGCTCGCTAGAATCTCCCAAGAGGTATCCACAGAGGCATGTACAGCTGCAAAAGGAAGGTGTGGTATCACATCCAAAGAACAGGACTCAACTTGATGATGTCGAATCGAAATGGCCCGAGAGGAGTCAAGTCTCTCATAGAATACCTAAGGTCCTGTAAGAGAAAGCCAAGCCACTGAGCCCCATGTCATAAAGAATGGGGAGTAGGCAAAGTGACTGAAAATCTTGGCTACCCCCATCCAAATCCAGATTTGTCTATTTTGGCATTTTTGCAAGACATTGCAGTCAGATTGCAGGATATTCTCAGATTTGCAGGCTATTTTGCCACATTTTCTCAAATAGCAGTGACATTTACCTGCTTTGATCTGAAATTTCCGTTTTTCAGTGAAACTGACAAGAAATTGCAGGACATTGCAGGACATTTGGTCACATTTGCAAAATTGCAGCTTAATTTGGGGCTTTTCCACATTTGCTCTCTTTTTGGCCATTTTGCCCTTTCAGATTGTGGGGCTTTTGCCTTAGCTTCTATTTGCAGTGATCTTCCTTTGATTCAACTCTCATTTGGTCACATTTGCAGTTGAAAGCCTTGAGGCTATTTTTGCATCACTTGGTCAGTGCACTTTTACTTATGCTATTTACAATGGCTAGCAACAACAATGATTTGTTTGGCATTCTCCGTGAAGATGATAAGCTGGATGGCACCAACTATCCTATGCGGTCCTACCTTATGAAGCATATTCTAGTTGCAAGAAACTTTTGGAATATTGTTTAGGTATTGATTTGAGGTCAGCAACAATGCTCAAGTGGCTGCCCCTACTACTGGCACTCCTCCACGGGGGAATCTTCTCGACCCTTCTTCCTCTAGTACTCCTGTCACTACTACTCCTACTTAAGATTAGATCAGATGGGACTCCAAAGATGCAAATGCACACTCATGTATTGCCTTATCATGCAAGAGAATCATTATTCCACACATCCGGTCATGCAGGACAGCAAAGGATACTTGGAATAAGCTAGCTTCTCTTTATCAAGTTCGCAATGAGGCACGGGTTGCTTTTTTTTTTTTTTCAAGAAATAGACTTCTATTAAGTAAAAGAAAAAAACCGCAAGAGCAAGCTCAAAGCGGAATACATCATGAAACCATGAGGATAAATAAACCCCCTCAAAATGAGGTGGAAAACAACCAAGGCTGAGGCTGAAAGTGCCACCTCAACCCTGTAAGAGTCTCAGAGAAGAAAGGAGAATCCTTCCATTCCCTAAAGAAAGAAGCCCTCCTAGTTGAGCCTCCACGGGAGTCTCCCTGCATACTCGTCCATACGGCCATCAAAGTATGTATGGTTTCTGTCCAGATACTAGCCAATGTGTACGAGGGATGAACCTGAGTTCCCTCCAATGCCTCTGTGCATCTAGCTCTCCAGATTGTGAAGAGAGTGGGAGAGAAGTAAGGAGTCTCACTTGCAACTTTCTCACATACACAATGGGGGAATACACACAAAGGTGGAGGCTGAAAATAGTTTTCCTCTTCTTAGTTGTGAAAGCCAAAAGAACTCTCTCTGAGTACAAAAGAAATAGGTGAACCCTTTATGTGGGTCTCAAACCAAACTCAGCTAACCTAGGTGGCATACTAACTGAGCCACTAACTAGAGTACATAAAGATAGCTGTCATCCAGCTATTATTCATGGGCGGTGGATGGACAAAAGTAGTAGAGCCCAAGCCGCCTTCACAACCACCCTCATCCACGTTTAAAACAACAGAACAACACCATCACAAAGCAAAAGGCATCCATTCAACATCATTGTCTCTACACATACCTTCTGATACAACTCACACTCTGGCCACACTTTCTCGGAAGCCAGACAAC
Organism: Dipteris shenzhenensis; assembly: GCF_047967505.1. Lineage (NCBI taxonomy): Eukaryota > Viridiplantae > Streptophyta > Polypodiopsida > Gleicheniales > Dipteridaceae > Dipteris > Dipteris shenzhenensis. The sequence goes on along the minus strand of NC_141622.1, from coordinate 47,215,844 downwards.
CTCAAAAAAAACCCAGCGGACTACACAGCCCAACATGATGCTCTTAGAACTGAACTTGCCCCCAAAACTTAGAGAACAGTCAGCCTCAGAATACTATAAGCCCACAGCCCACACTCCTAAGCTTCCATTAAGGACAACAGCTTGTAACTCCCACAAAGCTGCAACAGTGCCACCTCTTCTCCTTCTCTATCAGTACCCAGGAATCTCCCACGATCAAATCAGCATAAGATCACAACCATGTCAAAGAGGCTTCCAATTCCTTTAGGATAGCTTTACTTCCCTCACAAAGCAGAAAATAAGTGATTGATGAACATTTGCAGCAAGCATCAATCTCACGTTCTTCCACGAAAAGTGCCGAGCTCCTTTAGGACAACCATCATCGATGAAGGTCACGTTCCATTTTGCCTTATTACTCAATTCCTTCGTCCCTCTATCTCTTTGCATACGGAGTTCATGAAGTCTCTGTCACTAAGGATACTCCATGCTGCATAGTAGCGCTACCACCCCCTCTTCTCTTTCTTCACAAGAACCATAGCCTCTCTTTCTTTGTTGCTCACAGCGCATGCTCTCTGTCACTCGAGATATTCTACCCAAGCCTCCATGGTAGTAGCGACGCTTCATTAAGTCCCCCAGCTTACGGTTCTCCTCCCCTGGTTCTTCTACTCATCGAGCTCCTTTTATACCAACCTGCAGCCCCCGTGATCAGCTTCCTACCCCTGCTTTCGAGCCCACGTCCTCCCTGCGCTCGACCTCCTTCGCCGGTGGTCCTCTCCTCCTCCATCGAGACCCCCTTTTCACAGAACCAAAGCTTCTCTAGCCGATGGCGCCCTTCCCAACGACCCCCTTAGCCAACCAAGATCCCTTCACCTTCTCTCCTCCATGAGCTCACGAAGATCACCCTCCGGTCGTCTTCCTGCTTCTACGAGCCTCCACACCCGGCCGCTTATATCCTCTCCCTTCATCGCCCATCCTCCATATGAGTTGAAGTTTGGAGAATGGCACTGGTGCCATTCTCCACAACATCATAAGAATATTTAAAGAATAGCACCATCTCCAGCCTATCAGGAGCGACGACCCCAATCCTCCCCACTCCTTATTCAATGCAGTCCCCTTCCCCAAGTCCTTTCGTTCATCCTCTAGCGACGCCTTTCACCAGCCCCCCAAGGCAACAACCCTGTTGTCCTCCCTCCCGCATAGTCCCGATCCTTCCTGCCAGCCACCATCTTCACGTTCATGCCAGCTCTCACGATCCAGAACCTCCAAGATTCCAATCACGTAGCCACCTTTGCATGCCTTTTTTGATAAGTGCCACGTCATCCCATGCTTTTTACCACTCTCTCAATCCTTCCTTCAAACTATACCAAGGCACTTAAGCACATATTCATTGACTATGTGCACACAAATGCATGTCACCTGCATTTAGCATCTAATTGCCCACCGACCATTCACATATGATGAACACAATCCCGATCCCATGGATTTACAAGGCAACCACGACAAAAAAATGCTCATGCCCTCACACAAAAAGAACTCGAGACAACCATGAAAGGTGTATGCCATCCCACAACAAAACCCCGTCATACTCTGGATACCATGCTCTGGATTATCCTGCCGCAACCACACTGCACTTCATTATCTCCCAAAAGTCCCTGAAGAAGCATCTGCCATCTCAAGAAAGTATATCATCAATGTGGAGTCCGTCATGAGGGTGTCCACAACCCTTTTCCACTACCAACTATGTACATAGCTATGCACTCACCCAGCAACATGCGACAAGTGAAAAACATTTTTTCATTTTTATCCACAAAGCGGTGTACGAACCGCATCTACAGCTAACAAGTCGGTGACATAAATGCACAACGGTCACCCTGGCATATCACGAGTGGAGCTCGATATCTCAACACTCCCCCTCGAGCTCAATCCCAATTCCTGCACACCAAGCAGGTCTCTGAACTTGCGCAGTTTCTCTACGTCCAATGCCTTCGTGAATATGTCAGCTACCTGATCCTCTGTGCTGACATAAACTAGATCAATAAGACCTACTAGAACCTTCTCCCGCACATAGTGATAATGCATCTCAATGTGCTTTGTTCTAGCATGATAGACTGGGTTATTTGCCAAGTGTATACTGCTCATGTTGTCACAATAAATGACAACTGGCGCATCTGTAGACTGATGCATATCATAAAGTAGCTTATGCAACCAAGCTATCTCACATGCAGCCATTGCTGCACCCTTGTACTCAGTCTCTGTGCTCGACAAGGCAACTGTAGGCTGTTTCTTGTTGCTGCAAGTGAGTGCAGCACTCCCAAAAGAGAACACATATCCATTGGTAGATCGTCTATCAGAAATACTATCAGCCCAATTGACATTAGTGTATCCATGCAACTGTATTTGAACCCCAGTCTCATAAAATAGTCCATACTGCAATGTGGACTTCACATACCTCAGTATGTGTCTAGCCGCATCCAAATGCGGTTTCCTTGGAGCTAAACTGACTTACCAACCCAACAGCATAGCTCAAATTTGGCCTAGTAATAGTCATATAAATCAAACTTTCTACTATGCGTCTGTACATAGTAGGGTCTTCCAGAAGCTCACCTGCATCTGCGCTCAACTTCACATTTTGCTCCAAAGGAACTGAAATAGGCTTACAGCCTGTCATCCCATATTTGGACAGCATGTCCAATCCATACTACCTCTGCAAGAGCCATATCCCACTTATGAATCTAATCACCTCAATGCCCAAGAAGTAATGTAGCTCTCCCAAATCCTTCATCTTAAACTTCTGCTTCAATAGCTTTTTCACATGAAGGATATCTTCATCACTATCACCTGTGATGATCAAATCATCAACATAAATGACAAGCAGCATAATCCCTTTCTCTGTTTTTCTCACATAGAGTGAGAAATCTGCCTTGGAAATCTGAAAGCCAATAGTGACAAGATACTGTCCTATCTTGTCAGACCACGCTCTAGGTGCTTGCTTCAAGCCATACAAGGCTTTCTTCAACCTGCAAACAAACTCAGGATGAATAGCATGAACATAACCTGCTGGCTGCTCCATAAAGACCTCTTCTTGCAAGTCACCATGCAAGAAGGCATTCTTTACATCCATCTGATGTAAAGACCATCCCTTTGATGCAGCCATAGCAATGACTGCTCTTACGGTTGCCATCCTCGCAACCAGACTGAATGTTTCTTCATAATCAATGCCATATGTCTGTGCATACCCCTTGACAACTAATCTTGCCTTGTATCTATTCACACAACCATCTGCATTGTGCTTCACCTTATAAACCCACTTACAGCCAATTGCATTCTTGTCTTTAGGCAAAGGCACCAATTCCCATGTAGCATTTGCTTCCAAGGCATCCATTTCTTCATCCATGGCTTTCTCCCATTTTTCTTTTCCCATGGATTGCTCAAAAGAAGTGGGTTTTGGTTCTTGTATCACTTTAATCATATAGGCATAGTGAATGGTTGTAAATCCATCATATTTCAGCCTATCCACAGGATACCTAGCTCTGGTAGACCTGCGCAAAATAGGATTACTACCAGGTGCTCTCAAAACATCCCTTGTCTTCCTTACTTTAGGTGTAACAACATAAGGAATACCCAACTCATCATCAAGGCTCTGTTCTGAGCCATTGGATTCACCATCTACATAAGAGTGACCTGCATTCACATCAACCATGGGCTGATCTACTTTCTCTTTTCCTTTTTGTGGTACTTGCATACCACTATTTGCATTGCTTTGAGAAGATTCTCCTGATCTCAATCTACCTGTCCATGGCGAAGTATGTGAACCACTGCTAGAGGACACTACAGGTCCACTAATATTTTGTGATTGCTGCTGTGAATTTTGTGTAACATTACCATTTTGTGCATCTACATCATCAATCACATTTACTGGTTTATACCAGCTGCTCATCTCATTAAAAATAACATCTCTGCTTACTGTAAACTTACAAGTAGAAGGGTTATAGCATCTATACCCTTTCTGCTGCAGAGAATAACCAATAAAGATGCACTTCTCAGCTTTTGGGTCTAACTGGGATCTCAACTCATCTGGCACATGAACATAGGCAATGCAACAAAAAACTTTCAAATGAGAAATATCTAGTTTCCTACCAGTATACCTCTCCTCTGGCGTCATGCTATGTATTGCTACAGTGGGAGTCCTGTTCATTATGTAGACTGCTGTAGCAACTGCTTCAGCCCAATAATAATCTGGTAGGTCTTTTTCGTTGAGCATGGCACGAGATACTTCTCCAATATGCCTGTTTTGCCTTTCTGCAAGTCCATTTTGCTGTGGGGTATGACTGCATGAATATTGCTGCTTTATGCCATGCTCGTGCAGGAACCTTGCAAACTCATTTGAGAGGTACTCTCTCCCTTCATCTGACCTTAAGCATTTTATTTACAGGCCTGTTTCTTTTTCAACCATAGCTTTAAAAGCTTTGAAATGCCCAAACACTTCACTTTTCTTTTTTATAAAATACACCCAAACTTTTCTGCTGTAGTCATCAATAAAAGTGACAATAATAATAGCCTCCAATAGATGCAGCTTTAGTAGTCCACACATCAGAGTGGATTAATTCCAATGGCCCCTTACTCTCTTGAACATGTCTAGGAAATAGTTTCCTTGCCTGTTTTTCAAATTGACAGGCTTCACATACCTTATGCATTTCTGCAAGCTTAAACTTAGGCAATCCCGCAACAATATTTTGGGCCTGCATTAATTTGGAGCTGGGGGCTCTTTTGCAAGTGTCAGTTACCTGTATACTGGTATGGGTGCCGGTTGGTATTGTTGAGGTCGAGGCGGGTTATTGCGCATGTTGAAGATGCAACTATGTTCATCATGGCCACCGACTATGCAGATATGGCACCACAACCTTGGCATTCATTTGCTATATGACCGGGCATTCATTTGATATATGATTGGCTATGCATTGTGGGCACCATATATTTTCTCACTGTGGATAAGTATGAGGTGGCAGTTGAGACATGTGAAGCTTTTGTTCCATGGCTTGCATCATTTCTTCTTTAGCTTCATGGTCATGGCCTCTAGGCGATCTTCATTAGACATTTTGGCAGTGGAGTTGGATTTTTCCTTTTTAGAGTGTTTATCTCCTGCACTGGATCTTCCATCATCACTGCTGGTGTTAGAGTCGGTCATGCCATCCTCGATGTCAATGGTTGCCGCATGAGCATCACTGAATGTTTCGTAACTGCTGCTAATCTTTTTCATGTATTTGTGGATTTTCTTCCTTAGTCCTGCAATGAACCAGGGCGTGAGGTACTTAGCATTGGGGCGTGGGTCACATTTGGCAATTAATTGTTCCACCTTGCCCAGGTAAGTGTGTACATCTTCTCAGCGACCTTGTTCAAGCTTGCTTAGTTGGAGAGCGGGACCATCTTGTAACCTCTCCGTTTGAAATCGCCTCTTGAATTTAGTTTGCAGCGGCGCTAAATGTTGTCTCTTTCCCATGGCTTCCATGCACGAAGCGTAGGGTATTCTCTGGATGTAGGGTTCTGAGGCTTTTTGTCACCTACAGATATATCGGTGTTGTTATTTGTAGTAAACATCGCTGCACTCAATTCAGGCATGTCGGCATCCAACATAAACATCCTGCCCTTCTTCTTCCCTTTTGCTATCAAGCGACCTTTATTTTTCATATTCTCAACAAAGCATCCATGAGGATTAAATCTGACCTGCAAGCCCTGCTCAACCATTTGACCAACAGAAACCAGGTTCTTGGTGATATTCGGGACATGAAATACATCAGACAGGTATTTCCTTTACCCATCCTGCATAGACAAAGGAATTTTACCAATCTGCATAATAGGATGTGCAGTATCATCACCAGTCTCCACAAATCCTGGTCTTTCCATTTTCCTTGCATCCTGCATTCATTCTGCATGACCTGTCATGTGGTTTGACGCACCTGAGTCAACATACCACACATCATTGCTTTCTTTTGCACTTGTCACAGAATTGGTCATGTGCTGCACCATAAATAGATGCTCATTTCTGTCATCACCCTGTCTACTAGAGGATGCATAATTGCCTTGTTGCAATTTTCCAATCATGATGTCATTCTGCTTTTTATAATAGTCTTTAACCATATGACCCATTTTACCACAGTAGTAGCATTCAACATTGCTGTTTACATTTTGGCCTCTCTGCCATCCACCACGACCTCTTTGGCTCCCCCTACCTCTAAAGTTACCACGTCCTCCTCCATAGGACTGGTTTTCTTGAATTTGCTGCATATTACAGCTTCTTTTGAAGTTCCTCCTGAAGAAGATGCACCACCATTTCTCTGCTCTTCAGAAATTAGAAGAGTAATCAACTCCTCAAAATTAGGAAAATTCTCACGGACGGAAATGGATGTCTGGAATTGTGCATAATCCTTTCCTAGACCATTCAAGGTCACAGAAACTAAATCATCATCTTCCACTAGCGACCCAATAGAAGCAAGTGCATCTGCAATCTTCTTCACCTTCATGTGGTAGTCATTCATGCTCATATTTTCTCTCTGCACATTATGCAACTCCTGCTTGAGCTGCATTTTCTTGGCTTGCGTATTTGTACTATACATTTTTGTCAAAGTATACCACGCCTCCTTCAGCGTGCTTGCATCCTGAATATGCACAATCATAGAATCTGAAATACTGATAAACAGCCAGTACATAACTTTTCTGGCTCTCTCATGCCACCCTTTAAATGCCTGCAACTCCTATTGATTGGGAACATTAGGAATAACTGGTTCTTGTTCAGCTCCAGTAATGAACTCCCAATAGCCTTTTCCCTTAAGGAAATTCGTCATTCTAAACTTCCATCTTGGGAAGTTGTTCTTGTCAAGCTTTTCAGTGACAATCTGTGAAAGAGCATCAGACACCATTACAGAACATTGCAAAAATATTCTGTCATTGCAAAAAACACAACTTCTGTCTCAGAAGGGCAAATCTGCAAAACTGACGAAAGTGGTATTTGACCACACAGTCACTTCCTAGTGACGATTTTGCATCAACAGGCAATAAGAACGATTCTGTCACCCCAATATCTCTGCGCGTGATATGCCAAGGTGACCGTTATGCATTTATGTCACCGACTTGTTAGCTGTAGATGCGGTTGGTACACCGCCCATGAATAATAGTTAGATGACAACTATCTTTATGTACTCTAGTTAGTGGCTCAGTTAGTATGCCACCTAGGTTAGCTGAGTTTTTGGTTTGAGACCCACATATAGGGTTCACCTATTTCTTTTGTACTCAGAGAGAGTTCTTTTGGCTTTCACAACTAAGAAGAGGAAAACTGTTTTCAGCCTCCACCTTTGTGTGTATTCCCCCATTGTGTATGTGAGAAAGTTGCAAGTGAGGCTCCTTACTTCTCTCCCACTCTCTTCACATGGTATCAGAGCTCGGTTTGTGATAAGGAGCTCAAGAAAGCAAACCAAGTTCGCGGTGTCTTGGTAAGAGGATTAGTGTTGCTTTCCTTTTTCGAGTTTAAGAGCAAATCTCTGCAGGTAGCACAGCCGAAAAGTGCAAGAGTGCACTGTCTCAGATTGGGACGCCCTTCGCGGTGTGGTGAGAGGACAGAGACATTATTTTTTTGATTCGAGGCCATTTTGAGGCCTGTTTTGGTGGCGGAAGTTTTCCGCAGACACTTAGAAAAGCGCCTTGTTTTTGCTGTGTGACCACTGTTCTGCAGGTCGGTGAAAAGTTACCGGACACAGGTGCTGGACCTGTATAACCCCCCTATCGAGGCCAAGGAGTAGGTGTTGGACCTGTACCACCACCTTGTCGAGGCCGTGGGGCGGTTGCAATACCAGAAGGCTTCTTAGGCCTTTTCTTCTTCCTGGAGCAATCCCTGGTGAAGTGTCCAATGGTCCTGCATATCCTGCACTGGTCCTGCCTGACTGCAATCTCTACTCTTTGGCGAAAAAAAGAACCATCCGGGTGCTGAAGCATAACATGGTCCATCGTGAGGTTAGAATCCTTACGGAGGACCCTAACTCTAGGTACCCCATCAGCCTTGGTTGCCTTTGCTATAGTCAACGGCAACCTAGCGAGGGGGGGATCTCAGCAACCACGCCGAAATGCTCCCCAATAACAGGAAGAAGTCGATGGTAAACTTGGGGAAACCCGGGAAATCTGATGAAGAGCAAAAAATTTTCCTTGTCTGCCTCCACTGAAACCAATATTGAAGGCATCAAAGAAAATCTTCTTGTGTCCCAAGTGTAAAACTCAGCTTTGAGCATGGTGCTTGTAGCCTCTGGAGTGTCAAAGGCAACCTGGAAAAAACCGTGTCCCAGAAGACAAACATCTAAAAGTCTTGGAGTGAGGTCTGGGGGAAGAGCCACAAGCATCCAGTCTCTGGCTTGGGATCTGGAAGGGTGAGACCCGAAGATGCGTGCGATCAACGTGGTAGAGCATTCAATCTCTACGTCCTTGCTGCAGCTCGTCTTCAAAAAATGTAATAGTTTTTGCGGCCGGTGGAGGTGGAATAGGATTGGTTGATGGAATATCCATCGCCAATCGAGGTGAGGAGGCTGATTCGAACACTTTTGAGGCTCCGTCTGCTCCAAAAAGCGCTGCGGGAGAATGAAAGAGGGGGGAGACAGGAAGCAAAAGAAGGGGATGGGAAGAGGAGGGGGGTAGAGGAGAGGGATGAGGCGGGGGGGTAGGGAACGGGGGAGAGGAGAGGGGGGTAGATGAGAGGGCTGAGGCAGAGGGTAGGGAGCGGGGGAGAGGAGAGGGCTGAGGCAGGGGATAGGGAGCAGGGTAGAGGAGAGGGGGATAGAGGAGAGGGAGGTAGAGGTGGGGGGTAGGGAGCGGGGTAGACGAGAGGGGGGTAGAGGAGAGGGGGGTAGAGATGGGGGGTAGAGGCGGGGGTAGGGAGCGGGTAGAGGAGAGCGGGTTGCATATTTGAGAAGACAATTGTAGGAAGTCAGCATGCACGAGAGTGACTCAATGGATACATATTTAACAAAGGTCAAGGACCTCATGGAGCAACTTGCAAATATTGATGAAGTGGTGCCTAATTCTCAGCTTGTTAGCACTACATTGAATGGACTGCCATACACATATCAAGGGTTTGCTACAACCCTTAGACTTGTAGCCAATGGAAATTCTGATTTTTACTCATTTGATCAGTTAGTCACTTTGCTTTTGCAGGAAGAGCAAAGCGGTGCTAATAGGCAAGCTACTATTCCTAATCATGCATTTGCTTCGCAGCTTCTCAAAGTCTAGGAGTAGAATGGCAAGCCTATGGCCATTATCCATGGCCTAGTCAGAAGCCTCCCAAAATGAGAAGATGTTATCGAAGATGCGTCTCCCATGCACAAAGCCCATCTGTATATCATGTATAAGATATTTTTTTTTCCGAAAAAACAGTGCTAATTATATTACTTTGAGAACAAGATACAAGGGGTCAGCTTATAGCTGACGGCTGCGGTCACAAATCGGACACAGCCCTAAAAGGTAGCAAAATAGAAAACCATCCTCTCACGGAGGGAGAAAACGAGTATGAACGAACAGCCATCGGGGTGGTGAGTAGTGCCACCGAAGGCCCTGCGTAGTCTGCTCGAAGAAGAGGCCCTGTGTGTCCCAAGTCCGGAGGAAGCGTCTCCGCTTCTCCTGACCGGCCCGGGAGTCTCCCTGAATCTGGTCCCACTGGCCTCTGAGGGTATGGATAATCTCACTCCAAATCTCCGCCATGATCTGGGCAGTCGATAAGGAGGTGCCACCGAGGATCTGCGCGCAGCGCGAGGTCCAGATGTGCCACCCTGTAATGCTGCTAATAATCTCCCATACTGGCTGCCTCTCCCGAACTCCTGTGTCAGCCTCTGCTAGGTGCTGTGGGATACCCTCGAGCGGTCCCCACGTGCCCTGTGTGACAAGGAAAGTGGGGTCCTGCTGACATGCCTCAAAAAAGTGATGAAGACCAGGTGCGGTGCTGCACCAACAGAACGCGCCCCAAGTGATCAATCCTAGCTCTGGTGCTGCGCGAGTAAGAATCCCAAAAGTCCACCTCCACACTTCCTGGGCGCGAGTGCAGCTCCACAGGCAGTGCTTTGGTGTCTCCTCATCCGCATGGCAAATCTGGCAACATCCGTCCTGGCCTATCTGCCTCAGCCAGCTCCCCACTGGAAGACCTTTGTGGGCAAGAAGCCACAGGAAGTATGAGATCTTCCGTGGCCGCCAACTCTCCCACAAGGCCTTCCAGAATGCCTGTAAAAAGAACCTGGAAAGACCTATCATGTATAAGATATGGAAGAAAGGGCTGCAAACATAGGCTGATTGTTTTTGCTAAGATTTTGTACAACTAAAGACACTAAATTTCTACAACTCCCTTTTGGGATAAGATGAATGAGTCCCTCCGTAAGTGAGTCTGGCATCTCACCGGAGTCCCAAACGCCCTACAAGGCTGAGGTAATGTGGTCCCCAATGTGATCCCAAAATGAAATTAAAAAAGATGGGGTAAGCCCATCTGAACCAGGGCACTTGCCCTCATGAAGGGCAGAAAGAGCAGTCTTGAACAGATGGGGCTTTTTTCATTCGCCAACACTTAGTAGAGTCATGTTCACTACAGGATGTTGCTTTTACTCCTTTCAAAGCTGCACATGATTCAGTAGACACATCATGGGAGATTCTGGCTAGTATTGCAGCTTGGCATATTTGGAGAGCCAAATGTACAGAGGCATTGGATGGATTCCACGTCACCCTCTCAGACATTGGCTAGTATTTGGACTGATACTATACATACCTTGATGGCCATCTGGGCGAGTATGAGGGGTCATCGAGAGCAGCCTCCGCTAGAGGAATACTTTCTTTAGAGTTTGGAGGGGATCTCCTTGCTTCTCTAATTCTGTCTCAGGGTTGACTTGGCATTTTCAGCCTCATTCCTGGTTATTTGCTAGCTCTTTTTGAGCTTTGATTTCTCTCATGTATTTATTGACATGATGTACTTTCGCATTGAACTTGCTCTGCAGTTTTCATTCATACTTAATAGAAGTACTTTTTTGCCAAAAAAAAGAAAAGAGGAACTAAGTAAAAGAAAGAAATTGGGGGTGAAAGGGATTGCAAGGCTGAAGGTGGGGAATTCGAGCAGAGATAGGGGGGAAGGAGGAGAAATGTAACAGCTCTAGATGGGCTATTGAGCAGGAAGGAGGAGAGGAAGTATAAAGTGGGAGGGATAGAAGGGAAGAGCCTTCCCAGAGAAGCAAGTAGCTAGCAGGATTGGAAGGGTAAAAAAGGTAGCACACTATTACTTTGATAAAAATGGATAGAAATGCAAAATTTAAGCTGTTTATGCAATTTTTGAATTGACAACACTATTCCACAAAGGTTGCAGTTTTCCAGAAGCTGCATATCCATCCCAATCCATCATGCATTATTTCTGCCAAAAAATCCATATTTCTCTGAGCTAATCAATGATTCTAATGACATTCTCTGCTGTATGTGATCAAATGCAGAAACTACGTGCGCATCAACCATGAAAAGACAAAGTACATTCATTGACAAGCACACACTGGGTGGCTGGAGCACAAACAGGCTCCTTGTTTGGGTGGTAGGTTTGGTGACATTTATTTGAGTTCATACTTAATGTTAAAGACAATTCTTTTTATGTATTGGTCAATGTTGTTGCTGTGGTTTTTTCTATGTGTTGTCTGAATATCCATGAACTGTGTTGTCTGGATATCCATAAACTGGGTGATGCGGTTCTGATATATGGATGTTAAGAGTTCTTTTTCAGCTATATTTAGATACGTCATGCTTTAGTGTATGAAATGATTCCTAAGTATGCTCACTTCAGAGTTGAGTCCTTTTTCAGTTAATATAAATTTGCATTTCACACAGATGTTGATGGATTACAGGTTTGTTTTATTAGACAATTCGGCCAATCAGTGGCTAGAACTGACTACTTGACTTTACGAATGGGGTTCATAAAGGTGATCATTTTCTCTTTGGTCTTTCAGATGATAGTGAAAATATTCAGATATGAAGTAAGAAAACATATTATAAAGGTTCCTCTCTTCACACCCTCATCTAGAACATTTGAGGGTTGGTTCCATTCGTATGGACATGTTTTACTGGTGGTCCAGGGATGCTTACGTAAGGCTGTATTTCATGTGCGTAAAAACTTATAGGACTGCGAGACATGGAAAAAAGGAAAAAAATACAAAAGCACTTCAATTGATCAAACAAACTGAAGGGAAATGGCGGATAATTGCCACACGGACACACAATGGAACAAGACTTCATCACACACACACACACACACGCGCGCGCGCACATATTTTTTTTGGGTAGAAGAAACTTTGTACTAAGAAGAAATTACATTAATAGCTGCGCGTGCACACATGCATGCACACACACACACACCTTTTTTGGGGGTAAAAGAAATTTTGCATTAAGAAAACATTTACATTCATAGCTGTACTAGAGTGGGACAACTACTACTAATAACTAAAAACAACATTAAAAAACTTCCAACTGGGCCCGAGGAAGGTCTCCAAGGGAATGAGCATCCTGTAGACACTAAAGCAAAGAAGCTCGAAAGACATTCACTGAAGGATGTGATACAGTTGAATGGTACGAGCATGATACAATGACCAATATTGACACCAGGAGAAGAAATTATCATACTCTGAGCCCAATATCGACACCAGGAGAAGAAATGATCATACTGTGGGATGTGAGCATATCTTCCAAACAACCAAAACTTCTTCCCAAAGGACGTGGATGGAAAGAAAGCTCCTAAAAAAGAAATCGTGTGCAAGGAGATAGGTCCAAAATAGACGCAAGACTGTCTCTCGTGTGTTAAAGTAGGTCCAAATGTGAGTGTCTGAGCTGCTGCTCGTCCCCGTGAAGCCCTCCTGCCCCCTCTGTCAGCCCCTCCCTCACCCTCCTCCTCCTCTCCCTCCCCCCTTGCTGCCCTCTCCCCTTCCTCCCCTCGCTGCCCTCTCCCCTCCCTGCCCCCTCCCCTCGCTGCCCTCTCCCCCCCCCCCCTCGCTGCCCTCGCCCCCCCACCTGCTGCCCCTGCTTTCCCCGCCCCCTCCTTCTCCCCCGCCCCCCTCCCTCCCTCTCCCCCGCCCCCTCCTTTGCCCCCACCTGCTCCCTTCCTCCCCCCCCCACCTGCTGCCTCTGCCCTCCCTGCCCCTCTCCCCTTCCGCCCCTGCCCCCTCCCCCCCCCCTTCCCTCCCCCTCCCCCCCGCCCCCTCCCTCCCCCTCCCCCGCCCCCTCCTTTCCCCTCACCCGCTTCCCTCTCCCCCCCCGCCTGCTGCCCCTGCCCTCCCCCCCCTCTCCTCCCCCCCCCCGTCCCCTCCCTCCGCCTCCCCCTCCCCCTCCCCCTCCTTTCCCCTCACACGCTCCCCTCTCCCCCCCTGCCTATTGCCCCTTCACTCCCCGCACCCCTCCCCCCACCCCCCCGCCCCTTCCTAACCAGCCCCCTCCCTTCCTCTCCCCCGCCCTCCTTCCCTCCCCGCCAGCCCCCCCCCTCCCTTCGTAACCCGCCCCCTCTTTTCCTTTCCTCTCCCCCGACTCTTGTTCTCCTTCTTCCTGCGCCCGTGTTTAGGGCGTCTTGGGAAACAGTTTAACGGATGGAGCTTTTTAGTGTTTGAATCGGCCCTCCCACTTCGATTGGCGAATGGATCCCCACTCAGCTAATCTTCGTCCACCTCCACCGACCGCGAGAACCGTCATTTTCTCTGAAGACGAGTTGCAACAGCTCAAGAAAGATGTGGAACTAGAAGGCTCCACATCACTTTTCGTCCGCATCTTTGGGTCACACCCTTCTAGATCACAAGCCCGAGACTGGATGTTGGCGGCATTACCAGGAGATCTCGCCCCACACCTCAGAGATAATCGACTTTTAAGACGTGGATTCTTCCAAGTGGTTTTCGACTCCCAAGATTCCACAGCCCTTGTTTTCAAAGCTAATCCTTTGGCTTTGGGTTCAAGGAGGATCTTTCTTTTACCCTACTCCTTGGGCTTCGATTTGGTCGAGGAGGACAGTCAAGTCACATCACTGTTTATTAGATTATCTGGTCTTCCTCAGGTCTACCATCGACTTCTTGCTACTATTGGAGCCACATTCGGAGTGGTCACTGAGATCCCCCCACTTCCTGGCATGCCTTCTTCCTCGGCAGAGGTAGTTAGAGCAGACGGGGTGCCTCGTGTTGGGGTCATTGTCTCTGACCCTAACATCTCAGATGACCACATCATGCTTCAGCGCCCAGATGACTCTCTCTTTCAACAGAGAGTCAAGATTGCAGGTAGACAGGACCAATGTAGGATTTGCAGGACCCTTGGGCACTTTGCTAGAGACTGCCCAAGGAAGAGAAAAAGACCTAAGAGGTCTTCTGGTGTGGCTCCTTCACGTACTACCCCAACTGCACCTCCCCAGTACTCTGTACCAGTCACTCCAGGACCACCAGGAGCAACAGGGCGCCCTGCTTCACGCACCCCAGGACCACCAGGGGCAGCAGGGTGCTCAAAGCCCGCAACACACCCAGTACCACGATGGAGAGCAATTAGAGCGGCTCCTTTACCTCAAGAGGAGACCTTTGATCCGGTTTAGACAGACGCCATCCAGACTCCAGAGGTAGATGTTGCTGCAGCCCCAGAGACTACAGTTCCACATCAGGAGGGGCCCTTAGATGCACCAGTACCAGCCCCAGTCACTTTGGTTTCTGATCATGAGGGGGCTACCAGTACCTCTTTCCCTCAGACTGTTGTTCCTGGCACAGTCAGGACGACCAAGGGAATGCATGCACAGATGAGGACTTCAGATTCCTCTTCATTCCTGCCATAGGCCTCCTCAACCCCCAGCTCCAATTCTGTTGATAGAGGCCTGGTAGGTCCTTCTCCTCCATCTTCCAGGAGTGCAGGTCTTCTTCGCACTCCTCGTCCACACTTGTTTCTTAGGAACTCTTTTTCGACACTGGCAGACTCGGCGACTTTCATAGATGAGGAGTTTGTGCCCTCCACCTTAGGGGTCCTGGTCATTGGTAATAGGGCCTCACCCTCAGCAGGTGTCAGGATCCTTTCACCTATTGAGTTTCCTACCCTCAGTAGGAGTGTTTCGGCCCAGGGGAAGGTGGTCTCCTCTACTAGGTTGGGTAAGCCTTTCCACCCAGCATCTCCCGGTCGATGAGGATAGTCAGCTGGAAAATACAGGGCCTAGGCGGAGTTCACATCGTCGCCGTAGGCAGCTGATCCGGAATCAGCTTCATCCAGTGGAGGTGCTATTGATATCCTTCTTATCCAGGAACACAAGTTGGATGCCAGTGATTGCTCTAAATCTAGCAAACTTCTTTCAGGGCATACTTTCTGGTCGCCTGCTATAGGCACAAGGGGAGGTACTTGCCGTTAGGTCTCTTCTTCTATTTTACCCTTGGTTATTGGTCATGGTATTATCTCCCTCTCTAGAGCTCAATGGATCATTATTTTGATTGGAGGGCATAAGATTGGTCTTCTCAATCTGTATGCCCCCGACAACAGAGGGGAGTGAGTCTCCTTTTGGAAGGAGATACTATCTTGGGCCCCCATTGCAGATTCTTGGATCATTGGTGGCGATTTCAACATGGTTGAGTTGCCATCAGACAAAAAGGGAGGCAAACAGGATGGAATTCATTCTTTAGAGAGTGCAGCCTGGTATGCCCTTCTCTTTCAGTACAGTGGCAGGGATACTTGGCTTGATGATGCCTTTCATGTTATGCCATAGTCACTCGTGTACTCTTGGTCGAACAGCAAAGTACACATGCCCATCCATGCACGTATTGACAGATTTTATTAGATGATTGGGCACTTGGCATAGGCGGATCTCTATGCATTTCTACTGGGGTTACCACTTCAGATCATTTTCTAGTGGTGTTGCAAATTCTTAAGCCTCATCAGAGAGGACTCTCTGCCAGTGTCAGGATTTCAGATGCCTTCTATGCAGAGGAGAGCCTCACGGAAGATATTTTACAGATTTGGGTTTCCCACATACAAGGTGGAGTTGTCTGCCCATCTCAGGTAGCTGTAGCCTTATCCAGAATTAGTGACTATTATCATACAGTCGCTAATTCTAGGAGATGTGAGATTCTCATACGTGAGATTGGTATATGCCAGCAGTTAGCGTCCCTTTGAGGGAAGAGCAGAAGAGGCCCACGGATGCTTGGATTCAGGAGCGCCTTGCTGCAACAAGGACTCATATACAGATATTGTTGGATCAGAGAGCAGAGTATGCCTTTCATGCACGAGAATCCTTTTGGATTCAGATGGGTGGCAAGGTCAACAAACACTTTTTTTCTACTCATGGACCCAGACATAGTAGAGATAGTGTCTCGCATCTTGTGGACTCAAACGGGGTGTTACAGTCAGATCCTGATGCCGTCATGTGTGTAGCTTCAGATTTTTTTGCATCCCCTTTTATTGTAGATCCGGGCACACAGGCCATAGATGATGCTAGAGAGGTTATTTGGCAGTGTATCCCTGTATTAGTGAAGGATGAGATGTATGTTTCTCTTGATGCACCTTTCACCAATGCAGAGTTCAAGACTGCATTACCTGCCCTTCACAAGGGCAAGTGCCCAGGTTTGGATGGACTTACCCCTTCTTTTTTTATTACTTTTTGGGAGCAAATTGGTGATCACATTACATCAGCCGTGGAGGGCGTGTGGGACTCTGGTGAGATGCTTGACTCACTTACAGATGGTCTCATTCATCTTATCCCAAAGGCGGGTAATAGGAATCTAGTGTCACAATAGAGACCTACTTACAGATGGTTTTTCAGATGCATGGATTAGAGGAGTATCCTCTCTCTACAAATCAGCCCATAGCCAGGTGCTTATTGGGGGGGTAAGAGGGGACAGATAGATCAGTCTACCAGGGATGTCCTCTTGCCCCTTTTCTTTTTCTGTTTGTGGCAGACGCTATGAGTATCTACCTTAGATCTCAAGCTGATATTAATGGGCTAAGGCTTCCTCTTCGCCGGGAAGAAGAGCTCCTGGACAGTGAGTTGGCAGATGACACGGCTGTTTTTTTGGATGCCTCCCCCAGGACACTCACTTCTTTCTGAACAACCTTGGATTTATTTTGCACGGCTGCAGGTGCACACATTAATTGGCATAAATCCAATGGTTTTTGGATTTGCAATGATGACACCCTTGATTGGGGTAATGATATTGGTTTCACTTGGGTACAGAGGGGTGTCTTTGTCAGATATTTGGGCTGCCAAGTTGGGGTGGGCATCTCTCCTTCACAACAGTTTGCTCCGGTGTTGGAGGAGCATCAGAAGAAAGCTCCTTTTCTGGAGCTCAGCCAAACTTGACATGGCATCCAGAGTGGTGGTGGTTAACCAGGTTCTTCTAGCAACAGCTTGCTTTATATGCTGCTGTTGGTGTCACTCTAGGGATTGTATCACTTAGCTCAAGAGGCCCGTATGGAATTTTTTATGGAGTGGTCTAGATGGCACAACTGATGTTACAGCTAGGGTGGCTTGGGAGACCTTGATTCTTCCTACAAGAGAAGGGGGTTTGAATATCATTGACCCGGATCTACAGTGCATAGCTTTACTTTGCAAGGTTGTTGTGAGAGGACTTATGCCAGGACAAGAGCCTTGGAAGGATTTTTTTATCAAATGCATACAATCTTGCACACCCACTTCAGGAGATCATTGGATACACAGTACCAGATGGGTTTTCACCACAGCCCACCTCAGATCTCTCTCTTCCCCTCTTATGGTTGCTATACTAAAAGCATGGGCCAGCTTCAGGAGTACTCTTCGCAGGATTCCCTCGTCCACCTGTGAAGAGATTGAAAGGCAGCCTATCATGTGGAACGACAGTATTTTGGATGCGCATGGCAGACCACTTGGAGCTTCTAGTTACATGCAGTGGCCCGGATGGGAGAGGGGCCGTGCATCTACTGTGGGAGCATGGAAAGCCTTCAGGAGGCTTCCTGCAAACCGTCAGGCCCAGGTGGTTCATAATCTCAGAGGGAGTGCAGTAAGAATTCAACAGATTGATGCAGCCTTTTGCCCTTGGATTGGGTGGACACAGATGACATGCCTATTACTTGTTCCACTTGGATGGGGGCATTTTCCAGATTGGGCATTCCTTTGCAGGTGATTGCTTTACGAAACACACATGAGGATGCCCTAGTCTTTGATGTTTCTTCGTCGGGGGGCAGGCTGTCCAAGTCCACATATGATATATTGCTGGAGGTACCGTCTCAGCCAGTCAGGGTAGTGGGCTTCATGGAGCATGGCTCTTTTTCACAGTGGTACTTGGATCCTGAACCGCTACTCATTATTCTGGGCTCATGGAGGCTGTGGCTCTATGGAGGTGTCCCAATTAATTTTTTGCAATGGGACCCTGGGGAATGGGAATGGATAGATGAAGGGCACCGAGAAAAAGGCATCCCCTTCTTTCATTACATGGTCAGTAATGCCAGGAAATTCCAGCTCAGTTGTAGGGGTTGGAGGCCCACCAAAGCTCCTCATTGGGATAATTATCAGATTTTTACAGACTTGCAGAAAATTTTTTGGCAGAGGCTCTGGAAATCACACCGAAATAGAAAAATCACTCTCTTCTTTTGGCTTTCTATTCATGGTGGGATAGGAGTGAATCATTGGAGATCCAGGTTTGGGGCTGACCCTACTTGCCCTCATTGTCGTTTTGCTTCGGAGACAGTACATCACTGCCTTTGGGATTGCAAACAGGCGAGAATCATATGGAAGGGGATTGCAAGACTTTTCAGCACTTTTGTTCGCCTCCCCTTCTATATGACGTGGGGATCAGTAACTTGGCTCACTCTTTCAGGGCCCCAGGTTTTCTTCGAGAGACATGACTCGTCTTGGGCTCTACATATCCGAGACACCTTGTGGAGTCGTGCTCTTTAGAGGATGTTCCGGCCACTCTCTTCAGGGCTGCTCATTCCTCGGTTGACTCTCCATGGGAGGTTTTAGCTAGCATTGCAGCATGGCACATTTGGAGAGCCAGATGCACTGAGGCTATGGAGGGTTCTCAGGTTCACCCTTCTCAGATCTTGGCCAGTACTTGGATAGATACGGTACACACTCTGATGGCCATATGGGCGACCGTGCAGGGATCCTCTCGAGCAGCCTCCTCCAGGAGAGTTACTTTTCTCAGGGATTGGAGAGACTCTCCCTTCCTTTCTAAGAATTCGACAGGGTTGAGTTGGCATTTTCAGCCTCAGCCTTGGTTTCTTTTTAGCTTATTTTTCTGAGGTGTTTTTATTACATGCTTAGCATGATGTATTTCCGCTCAGAGCTTGCTCTAGCAAGTTTCTTTCTTACTTAATAGAAGTCTCTTTTTTGCCAAAAAAAAAAAGAAGAAGCAATGCACCTGGCAGCCAAGAAAGATCCCACTGGTAAAGTCCCAACCAAACAACGCCATAGGAATACTTTTTGCTTGAGAGGGAGTTTACTTCTTTAGATATGTCGAAGGGAAGTTATCCACCAAGAAAGAGACTTATTTAATTGCCAGAAGTGATTTCCATGGTCCTGATTCCAAGACTGTGGAAGCAAGAAATGATATGCCTTCTTGGCAAAGAGATCCACAAATGGAAAGGAAGAGTCACTTAGAGTCTCACGATCAAACCACCAATCCAGTAAGGGGAGGGTAGAAAATAGGTGAGGGACGTGTTGAAGAGGCTGCAACAAGGTGGTAATAATATGCCAAATACATCTATGATGCATCCCTAAGCAAATTTGTCTCCTGGCCTGTGGAAAGGAAAGTGTGTAACCCCGATCATCCACAACATCTGACATTGTAGAAAGTCCCAATTGATGCAGGACATACGCCTTGCGAGGCTGCAAGTGAGCCAAAAGAATAGGAAAGACCCGACTCCTGTGAAGACTTTGCAATCGAAGTGTGTTACCAGGATCTAGAGGTCTACGAGACCAGTGGAGATACTCTAGAAGATGTTCCCCCTGAATCAATCGAGAGGAGAATGGACAGCCCGGAATACAACCAAAAAAGTGACCGAATATCACATTAGAAATAGCCGGAACACAATGGCCAAAAGCATCCATACGTAGAGATGTGAGTAAATAAGACAACATGAGGGTCCATGGCTAATGCTGCTCAAAAATGGTGGGCAAGAGCGTAGCCTTGCGGGCAAGCAAGTGATTGTGAAGATCAAGAATGTCCAAATCCCATGAAGCTTGGGCAGAACATACATAATTGCTTTTGAAAAGGTGGAGAGCCTTACAATCATGCTTGGTGCACCAAAAGCATTCCATAAAACTTTTAAATATCCCGGGAAGACCAAGGAATAAGGGGCAAATAAACATAAGCCATAAGAATAGACTGAACAATTTGAAGGAGAACATGCAACGACCAAATAAAACTGCACATAAGCCATAAGAATAGACTGAACAATTCGAAGGAGAACATACATTGGCCAAATAGATAACTTCCAATAATCTAACTTGTGAAACAGCTTTTGCAACACCAAGAGTCTCTCTTGTGGGAGAGAAATATGCCATCGAATAGGATAGCCCAATTGACGCACCGGCTGATCGGATGAGAGCACTAATCTAGGCCACAAGATGCTATGCCAATTACACTCATGGAGAGGAAAGAGTCTTGATTTGTTGAAATTAACTTTCAAACTAGCAATCGACCCAAAAATAGAACGCATGCATAATTTACCCGACATCATCCTCCGAGTTTCGCAAGATGATGAAAGAATCATCAGCATAAGCTTGACTGACAAAAGGTGCTCCTCCTGAAAACCCAATGCCATACAAATCACATCGAGAAACCAAAGCATCTATGTGCATCAATAGAGCATGAGTAGCAATTGCAAAGAGAAGAGCACTAAGAGGACATCCTCGTCGAACTGAGCAGCCTAAAGCCAAGAAGATGAGAGAGCGTCGGATTAAAGGCAAGTTACCGTGCCCTCATCATAAAGCCAGTAAACCACATTTTGCATCTTTGGCCCAAAAGAAAGCCAAAAGAAAAGAGTGATATTTCTATTCCTGAGGGATTTTCAGAGCCTGCGCCAAAAGTTTTTCCGCACAACTGCAGAAATCTGAAAACTATCCCAATGTGTCGCTCTAGAGGGCCTCCAATCTCTACTACTGAGCTGAAATCTCCATGCATTTCTAACTGTGTAGCAAAAGAAGGGGAGGCTCTTCTCTCGGTGCCCCTCATCAATCCATTCCCACTCCCCTAGGTCCCACTGCAAGAACCTAATAGGAGAACCACCAACCAAAGTCTCCAAGACCCCATCACAAGGAGAATAGGATCAAGGTCAAGATACCACTGTGAGTCCCTGCCCCACTCCACGAATCTTGCAATCTTGATAGGCTGAAATGCAACCTCCAAGAGAATATCTTCAAAACATATGGTAAGTCTACCTTCCGACTGAACATCAAAGACGAGGGTATCCTCATGTGCAATGCAATAATCTGTAATGGAATGCCCGTCCCTAAAAAAGCTCCTCACCAAGTGGACTCTGTAAGCGGCATGTCATCTGCATCAATCCACTCTAGCGGAACGGCTGGATGTATCTGTGGTATCCTAAGTGCACTCCCTCTGAGGTGGCGAACTGCTAAAAGTCTCTGATCCTCTAGAAATCTCATAAAGGCCTGCCAAGTGCCTACTGTAAAGGCAGGTCCCCTCTCCCGTCTAGACCACTGCATATAATGTGACACTCGAAGTGGCTTGCCATGATCATCCAAAATCGAGTCATTCTACATAACTGGTTGCCTGTGAATTTCTTCACGAGTGGTGGGTGGAACTCTGCAAAGTGTGTTTCTGAAGCAGCCCCAAGCTTTTAGAATTGCAGTCATGAGAGAGGAAGGGGGAGATTTCAGGGGGAAGGTCTCATCTGCACATGGAACCAGGACATGAATGTCTCTTGCCTGAAGAGACGGGCCCGTGCCCCCATCAGTGGTAGCCTGAGGTACTGGCTCCCGATCTCTGACAGGCACCCAACGGGGGACGACCGAAGCAAGACGTGTTGATTGTCCTGTCTGCGCTATAGAAGTACCACGACGAGAGGCTGATGGTTTGGCTATGAAGTCAAAGGTCTAGTAGCGCGTGAGGCGGTAGGAACTGGTCGTGAAGAAGGTCCAAGTCGGGTGAAGCTATGAGGCACACCCATGGATCTTTTTGGTCTTTTCTTTTTTCTTGGGAAATCTTTGGCAAAATGCCCAAGGGTCCTGCAAATCCTACATTGATCTCTCTCCCTGCAATCTCGACTCTCTGTCTGAAAAAGGAGCCATTTGGGCGCTGAAGCATAATGTGGTCATCCAAGATGTTAGGGTTAGAGACAATGACCCTAACACGTGGTACCCCATTGGACCTGACTGCCTCTGCTGCTGAAGTAGGCATCTTAGGGAGATGGGGGATCTCAATAACCACTCCAATGGAATGTAGCAGTCGATGGTACACCTGAGGAAGGCTCGGAAATCTGATGAAGAGTGGCGTCGTCCGGCTGTCTTCCTCGACAGGATCAAACCCCAAAGAAAAAGGGGTCCCAAAAATCCTTCTGGAGCCCAGTGCTAATGGGCTAGCCTGCAGCACTGTACGTGCTACCGCCGAGGAGTCAAAAACAATCTAGAAGAAACCTCGACCAAGTAGACGAACATCTGTGAAGTGCCGTACGAGGTCTCCAGGTAGAGTGGTGAGCATCTAGTCCCTGGCATGTAACCTGGAAGGGTGGGACCCATGGATGCGAGCAAACAACGATGTCAAGCTCTCTTGCTCAGTATCTTTTTTGAGCTACTGTAACTCATCTTTTGAGAAAATGACGGTTTTTGCGGCCGGTGGAAGCGGGCAAGGATTGACTGAAGGAGGCTGGGCCATCGTCAATCAAGGTGTGAAGGCCGACTCGAACACAAAAAGCTTCATCCAACCAACAGTGCTGCTAGGAAGGGCTAGGAAAGAAGAGGATAGCAAGCAGGGAGAGGGAGAGGGTGAGGGCTAAGGGGAGAAGGGGCAACAAGGGGAAAGGGAGAGGGTGAAGGGGGCAGCAGGAGGGAGAGAGTGAGGTCAAGGGAAGAAGGGCAGCAGGGAGGGAGAGGAGAGGGTGTAAGGAGCGAAGGGGGAGAAGAGGGTAGGTGAGACTAGGGAGGAGAGGGTAGGGCGGAGAGGCTAGGGAAGGGGGAGGAGAGGGTAGGCGGGGAGGAAGAGAGGGGTACGGCGGAGAGGCTAGGAGAGGGGGGTGGAGAAGAGAGGGCAGGTTTGGAGGAGGCCGTACGGCCGTACGGCAAGGGAGCGGGGTAAAGAGAGCAGGGTAGAGAGGATAGGGGACGAGGTAGAGAGGAGAGGCTAGAGAGTGGAGAGGAGAGGGCGGCGAGGCTGAGAGGAGAGTGTAGAGGGGAGAGGGAGAGTAGGCCGTATGGCAGAGGGGAGAGGGAGAGTAGGTCGTACAATCGTACGGCTGAGGAGAGGGAAAGGAGTGGCAAGGTCGGGGCGGAGCAGCAGCTCAGCGCATGAAAAGGCCTTAGAAGAATAACCTGTATCTTGCATAGCTTTCTGCCTTGAACAAAGCTGCCATTTTCCTGTCAATTTGGGAAACAGGCAAGGAAACCTTTTCCTAGGCATGTTCAAGAGAGTAAAAAGCCATTGGAATTAATCCACTCTGATGTGTGGACTACTAAAGCTGCATCTATTGGAGGCTGTCACTATTTTGTCACATTTATTGATGACTTCAGCAGAAAAGTTTGGGTGTATTTTATGAAAAAGAAAAGTGAAGTGTTTGGGAACTTCAAAGTTTTTAAAGCTATGGTTGAAAAAGAAACAGGCTTGCAGATAAAATGCCTAAGGTCAGATGGAGGGGGAGAGTACCTCTCAAATGAATTTGCAAGGTTCCTACAGGAGCATGGCATAAAGCAACAATATTCATGCAGTCATACTCCACAGCAAAATGGACTTGCAGAAAGGAAAAACAGGCATATTGGAGAGGTATCTCGTGCCATGCTCAATGAAAAAGACCTGCCAGATTTTTATTGGGCTGAAGCAGTTGCTACAGCAGTTTACATAATGAACAGGACTCCCACTGCAGCAATACATGGCATGACGCCAGAGGAGATGTATACTGGTAGGAAACCAGATATTTCCCATTTGAAAATTTTTTGTTGCATTGCCTATGTTCATGTGCCAGATGAGTTGAGGTCCAAGTTGGATCCAAAAGTTGAGAAGTGCGTCTTTATTGGTTATTCTCTGCAGCAGAAAGGGTATAGATGCTATAACCCTTCTACTCATAAGTTTACAGTGAGCAGAGATGTTGTTTTTGATGAGATGAGCAGCTGGTATAAACCAGTAAATGTGATGATTGATGTAGATGCACAAAATGGTAATGCTGTACAGAATTCACAGCAGCAATCACAAAATATCAGTGGACCTGCAGTGTCCTCTAGTAGTGGTTCACATACCTCGCCATGGACAGGTAGATTGAGATCAGGAGAATCTCCTCAAAGCAATGCAGATAGTGGTACGCAGGTATCACGAAAAGGAAAAGAGAAGGTAGATCAGTCCATGTTTGATGTGAATGCAGGTCACTCTTATGTGGATGGTGAATCCAGTGGCTCAGAACAGAGCATTGATGATGAGTTGGGTATTCCTTCTGTTGTTACACCTGGAGTAAGGAAGACCAGGGATGTTTTGAGAGCACTTGGAAGTGAGCCTATTTTGCGCAGGTCTACCAGAGCTAGGTATCCTATGGATAGGCTGAAATATGATGGATTTACAGCCATTCACTATGCCTATATGGTCAAAGTGATACAGGAACCAGAATCCACTTCTTTTGAGCAAGCCATGGGAAATGAAAAATGGGAGAAAGCCATGGATGAAGAAATGGATGCCTTGGATGCAAATGCTACATGGGAATTGGTGCCTTTGCCTAAAGACAAGAATGCAATTGGCTGTAAGTGGGTTTATAAGATCAAGCATAATGCAGATGGTTCTGTGAATAGATACAAGGCAAGATTAGTTATCAAGGGATATGCACAGACATATGGCATTGATTATGAAGAAACTTTCAGTCCGGTTGCAAGGATGGCAACCGTAAGAGCAGCCATTGCTATGGCTGCATCAAAGGGATGGTCTTTACATCAGATGGATGTAAAGAATGCCTTCTTGCATGGTGATTTGCAAGAAGAGGTCTTTATGGAGCAGCCAGCAGGTTATGTTCATGCTATTCATCCTGAGTTTGTTTGCAGGTTGAAGAAAGCCTTGTATGGCTTGAAGCAAGCACCTAGAGCATGGTCTGACAAGATAGGACAGTATCTTGTCACTATTGGCTTTCAGATTTCCAAGGCAGATTTCTCTCTATGTGAGAAAAACAGAGAAAGGGATTATGCTGCTGGTCATTTATGTTGATGATTTGATCATCACAGGTGATAGTGATGAAGATATCCTTCATGTGAAAATGCTATTGAGGTAGAAGTTTGAGATGAGGGATTTGGGAGAGCTGCGTTATTTCTTGGGCATTGAGGTGATTAGATCACCAAGTGGGATACAGCTCTTGCAGAGGCAGTATGGATTGGACATGCTGTCCAAATATGGGATGACAGGCTGTAAGCCTATTTCAGTTCCTTTGGAGTAGAATGTGAAGCTGAGCACAGATGAAGGTGAGCTTTTGGAAGACCCTACTATGTACAGACGCATAGTAGGAAGTTTGATTTATATGACTATTACCAGGCCAGATCTAAGCTATGCTGTTGGATTGGTAAGTCAGTTTATGCAGGCTCCAAGGAAACCGCATTTCATACACTTGGCAAAGAACCCAGTCTTTCATGCTAGAACAAAGCACATTGAGGTGCATTATCAGGTCTTATTGATCTAGTTTATGTTAGCACAGAGGATCATGTAGCTGACATATTCACGAAAGCATTGGGCGCAGAGAAGCTGCGTAAGTTCAGAGACCTGCTTGGTGTGCAGGAATTGGGATTGAGCTCGAGGGGGAGTGTTGAGATATCGAGCTTCACTCGCGATATGCCAGGGTGACCGTTGTGTATTTATGTCACCGACTTGTTAGCTGGAGATGCGGTTGGTACACCGCCCACGAATAATAGCTGGATGACAGCTATCCTTATCTACTCTAGTTTGTGGCTCAGTTAGTATGCCACCTTAGTTAGTTGAGTTTGGTTTGAGACCCACATATAGGGTTCTTCTATTTTCTTTGTACTAGAGTTCTTTTGGCTTTCACAACTAAGAAGAGGAAAACTGTTTTCAGCCTCCACCTTTGTGTGTATTCCCCCATTTGTGCATGTGAGAAAGTCGCAAGTGAGACTCCTTCCCTCTCTCCCACTATCTTCACAATGGCATACCTGCCATATCAACTTGCAAAGCCACATGTGGAGGAGTAGGCTTGTCAATATCCCACAAAACACAAAAACAATTGACATTGCCCAACGAACGTGGGGGGCAAACTGCTTTTCCCAAAGCTTCAGCCAAGTAGGGGTAAATTTGGGCATATGCAGTCTGAATGCCCACAGGTGTGTCACTGAAACCTCCCTCGGCGGCTGTGCGCCCAAATGAGGCTTCTTTGCCAAAGCCTACTGCTGCATGACGTGCTAGGGGTGCGGGGAATGCCTCTCCTTCAGTGATAAAGCAAAAATGCAAGCTATGCCTTCCAAGGTGGCTGATAAAACATCAAAGAAGCCCTCCTCTTCAGATTGGCAATCATCCAAAAAGATTTTCAAGCAATAGGAATTGGACAGAAAATGCCTCACCTTCTAAATAGAATGCAGTAGTGGA
Organism: Dipteris shenzhenensis; assembly: GCF_047967505.1. Taxonomy (NCBI): domain Eukaryota; kingdom Viridiplantae; phylum Streptophyta; class Polypodiopsida; order Gleicheniales; family Dipteridaceae; genus Dipteris; species Dipteris shenzhenensis. The sequence continues at coordinate 47,189,106 of NC_141622.1, read as the reverse complement.
TGGATTTGGGGTTAGTAAACTTTGGTCGGCAATGGTTCGTGCAGATCTATTATGTTTACCTTTGCTATCATATGTGCTTTATGATAAGCTTGCCCTTCCTCCCTCTTCTCCTAGTCCTATTCTAGCACAGGGAATGCATATCAGGAGTTTGCTGGTCCACCATCTCTGGTGTGGCCATGCAGGAATAATTTGGTTTTCTATCATGCTTACTAGCTTGTAAATATGTACATACCACTTAAATGTCTTACATATAATGTTCAAGACCTCTGCAATATAAATAAATGGAGGCTACTTTGGGATTACATTATTGCTCATAGGCTACATGTGGTTTGTTTGCAAGAACACAATCAGCATTCCTTTGTGGGCCGTGAAGGCTTCTTTACGAGTTTTCGCATCTTTTGTGCTGGCCGAGCTTCTTTTTCAGGGGTTGCAATGCTGGTTCATAATCATTTACAGCCACAATTGCTTTATAGTGACCCTCATGGTCGTTATCTCATTTCCATATGCATTTATAAATGGGGATAGTTATGAATTTGGTTTTGTCTGTGCATCCCCAACATCTGCAGTTTGGGCTGAAATGTGGCACCCCGCTTGGCTTGGACGGATCATGCATTTGTATGTGGAGTTTTCAATAATTCTCCTGGCAAAATGAGGACAGCATTTGCATCGCTTTCATTTGATGGCAAGCGAATGTGAAGATAGTGGGAGAGAGGGAAGGAGTCTCACTTGCAGCTTTCTCACATACACAATGGGGGAATACACACAAAGGTGGAGGCTGAAAACAGTTTTCCTCTTCTTGTTGTGAAAGCCAAAAGAACTCTAGTACAAAGAAAATAAAAGAACCCTATATGTGGTCTCAAACCAAACTCAACTAACTAAGGTGGCATACTAACTGAGCCACAAACTAGAGTAGATAAGGATAGCTGTCATCCAACTATTATTCGTGGGCGGTGTACCAACCGCATCTCCAGCTAACAAGTCGGTGACATAAATGCACAACGGTCACCCTGGCATATCGCGAGTGGAGCTCGATATCTCAACACTCCCCCTCGAGCTCAATCCCAATTCCTGCACACCAAGCAGGTCTCTGAACTTGCGCAGCTTCTCTGCGCCCAATGCCTTCGTGAATATGTCAGCTACCTGATCCTCTCTGCTAACATAAACTAGATCAATAAGACCTAGTAAAATCTTCTCCCGCACATAGTGATAATGCACCTCAATGTGCTTTGTTCTAGCATGATAGACTGGGTTATTTGCCAAGTGTATACTGCTCATGTTGTCACAATAAATGACAACTGGCCCATGTGTAGACTGATGCATATCATAGAGTAGCTTATGCAACCAAGCTACCTCACATGCAGCCATTGCTGCACCCCTGTACTCAGCCTCTGTGCTCGGCAAGGCAACTGTAGGCTGTTTCTTGCTGCTCCAAGTGACTGCAGCACTCCCAAAAGAGAACACATATCCACTGGTAGATCATCTATCAGAAATACTACCAGCCCAATCAGCATCAGTGTATCCATGCAACTGTATCTGAACCCCAGCCTCATAAAATAGTCCATACTGCAATGTGGACTTCACATACTTGAGTATGCGTCTAGCCGCATCCAAATGCGGTTTCCTTGGAGCCTGCATAAACTGACTTACCAACCCAACAGCATAGCTCAAATCTGGCAAGGTAATAGTCATGTAAATCAAACTTCCTATTATGCGTCTGTACATAGTAGGGTCTTCCAGAAGCTCACCTGCATCTGCGCTCAGCTTCACATTCTGCTCCAAAGGAACTGAAATAGGCTTACAGCCTGTCATCCCATATTTGGAAAGCATGTCCAATCCATATTGCCTCTGCAAGAGCTGTATCCCACTTGGTGATCTAATCACTTCAATGCCCAAGAAATAACGCAGCTCTCCTAAATCCTTCATCTCAAACTTCTACCTCAATAGCATTTTCACATGAAGGATATCTTCATCACTATCACCTGTGATGATCAAATCATCAACATAAATGACAAGCAGCATAATCCCTTTCTCTGTTTTTCTCACATAGAGTGAGAAATCTGCCTTGGAAATCTGAAAGCCAATAGTGACAAGATACTGTCCTATCTTGTCAGACCACGCTCTAGGTGCTTGCTTCAAGCCATACAAGGCTTTCTTCAACCTGCAAACAAACTCAGGATGAATAGCATGAACATAACCTGCTGGCTGCTCCATAAAGACCTCTTCTTGCAAGTCACCATGCAAGAAGGCATTCTTTACATCCATCTGATGTAAAGACCATCCCTTTGATGCAGCCATAGCAATGGCTGCTCTTACGGTTGCCATCCTTGCAACCGGGCTGAAAGTTTCTTTATAATCAATGCCATATGTCTGTGCATACCCCTTGACAACTAATCTTGCCTTGTATCTATTCACAGAACCATCTGCATTGTGCTTGATCTTATAAACCCACTTACAGCCAATTGCATTCTTGTCTTTAGGCAAAGGCACCAGTTCCCATGTAGTATTTGCATCCAAGGCATCCATTTCTTCATCCATGGCTTTCTCCCATTTTTCATTTCCCATGGCTTGCTCAAAAGAAGTGGGTTCTGGTTCCTGTATCACTTTGACCATATAGGCATAGTGAATGGCTGTAAATCCATCATATTTCAGCCTATCCACAGGATACCTAACCCTGGTAGACCTGCGCAAAATAGGCTCACTTCCAGGTGCTCTTAAAACATCCCTGGTCTTCCTTACTCCAGGTGTAACAACAGAAGGAATACCCAACTCATCATCAATGCCACTGGATTCACCATCCACATAAGAGTGACCTACATTCACATCAAACATGGGCTGATCTACCTTCTCTTTTTCTTTTCGTGATACCTGCGTACCACTCTCTGCATTGCTTTGAGGAGATTCTTCTGATCTCAATCTGCCTGTCCATGGCGAAGTATGTGAACCACTGCTAGAGGACACTCCAGGTCCACTGATATTTTGTGATTGCTGCTGTGAATTCTGTGCAGCATTACCATTTTGTGCATCTACATCAATCATCACATTTACTGGTTTATACCGGCTGCTCATCTCATCAAAAACATCTCTGCTCACTGTGAACTTACGTGTAGAAGGGTTATAGCATCTATACCCTTTCTGCTGCAGAGAATAACCAATAAAGATGCACTTCTCAGCTTTTGGATCCAACTTGGATCTCAACTCATCTGGCACATGGACATAGGCAATGCAACCAAAAATTTTCAAATGAGAAATGTCTGGTTTCCTACCAGTATACATCTCCTTTGGCGTCATGCCATGTATTGCTGCAGTGGGAGTCCTGTTCATTATATAAACTGCTGTAGCAACTGCTTCAGCCCAATAATAATCTGGTAGATCTTTTTCATTTAGCATGGCCCGAGATACCTCTCCAATATGCCTGTTTTTCCTTTCTGCAATTCCATTTTGCTGTGGGGTATGACTGCATGAATATTGCTGCTTTATACCATGCTCCTGCAAGAACCTTGCAAACTCATTTGAGAGGTACTCTCCCCCTCCATCTGACCTTAGGCATTTTATTTGCAGGCCTGTTTCTTTTTCAACCATAGCTTTGAAAGCTTTGAAGTGCCCAAACACTTCACTTTTCTTTTTCATAAAATACACCCAAAGTTTTCTGCTGAAGTCATCAATAAATGTGACAAAATAGTGACAGCCTCTAATAGATGCAGCTTTAGTAGTCCACACATCAGAGTGGATTAATTCCAATGGCTTTTTACTCTCTTGAACATGCCTAGGAAAAGGTTTCCTTGCCTGTTTCCCAAATTGACAGGCTTCACAAACCTTGTGCATTTCTGCAACCTTGAATTTAGGCAATCCTGCAACAATATTTTGGGCTTGCATTGATTTAAGTCGCCGTATATTAACATGACCAATGCGTTTGTGCCAGATATCAATATCTGCAACTACACCAGTCCCATGTGCAAACATTGCTGCACTCAATTCAGGCATGTCCGCATCCACCGTAAACATCCTGCCCTTCTTCTTTCCTTTTGCTATCAAGCGACCATTATTTTTCATATCCTCAACAAAGCATCCATGAGGATTAAATCTGACCTGCAAGCCCTGCTCAACCATCTGACCAACAGAAACCAGATTCTTGGTGATGTTTGGGACATGAAATACATCAGACAAGTATTTCTTTTTCCCATCCTACATAGACAAAGGAATTTTGCCAATCTGCACAATAGGATGTGTAGTATCATCACCAGTCTCCACAAATCCTGGTTTTTCTATTTTCCTTGCATCCTGCATCCATTCAGCATGACCTGTCATGTGGTTTGACGCACCTGAGTCAACATACCACACATCATTGCTTTCTTCTGCACTTGTCACAGAATTTGTCATATGCTGCACCATAAACAAATGCTCATTTCTGTCATCACCCTGTCTACTAGAGGATGCATAATTGCCTTGCTGCAATTTTCCATTCATAATGTCATTCTGCTTTTTGTAGCATTCTTTAGCCATATGCCCCATTTTACCACAGTAGTAGCATTCAACATTGCTGTTTGCATTTTGGCCTCTCTGCCATCCACCACGACCTCTTTGGCTCCCCCTGTCTCTAGAGTTACCACGTCCTCCTGCATAGGACTAGTTTTCTTGCGTTTGCTGCATATTCTGATTTCTACCACGGCCTGCAGATCGGCCTCCTCTGCCTCTGCCTCTACCTCTGCCAGCATTTGAGTAGAAGACAGTTTCTTTTGAAGTTCCTGCTGAAGAAGATGTACCACCATTTCTCTGCTCTTCAGAAATTAGAAGAGCAATCAGCTCCTCAAAATCAGGAAATTTTTCACGGACGGCAATGGATGTCTGGAACTGTGCATAATCCTTTCCTAGACCATTCAAGGTCACAGAAACTAAATCGTCATCATCCACTGGCGACCCAATGGAAGCAAGTGCATCCGCAATTTTCTTCACCTTCATGTGGTAGTCATTGATGCTCATATTTTCTCTCTGCACATTGTGCAGCTCCTGCTTGAGCTGCATTTTCCTGGCCTGCGTATTTGTGCTGTACATTTTAGCCAAAGTATCCCATGCCACCTTTGGCGTACTTGCATCCTGAATATGCACAATCATGGAGTCCGAAATACTGATAGACAGCCAGTACATAACTTTCCTGGCTCTCTCATGCCATCCTTTAAATGCCTGCATTTCCTGTTGATTGGGAACATTAGGAAGAACATGTTCTTCTTCATTTCCTGTAATGAACTCCCAATAGCCTTTTCCCATCAAGAAATTCGTCATTCTAAACTTCCATGCCTGGAAGTTGTTCTTGTCAAGCTTTTCAGTGACAATCTGTGAAAGAGAATCAGATGCCATTACAGAACACTGCAAAATATTCTGTCACTGCAAAAAACACAGTTTTTGCCTCACACGGGCAGATCTGCAAAACTGACGAAAGTGGTATTTCACCACACAGTCACTTCCTAGTGACGATTTTGCATCAACAGGCAACAAGCATGAATCTGCAACTCCCAATATCTCTGTACACAGGCATACGATGCAATTTCTGCAGCAACTTTTCACCGACTAGCTGCGCAGTGGTCGCACAGCAAAAACAGTGCCTTTTTTTGAGTGCCTGCGGAGAACTTCCGCCTCCAAAATGGGCCCCGAAATGACCTCAAATCAGAAAAATAAAGTCACCGAGGGCTTCGCCCCTTGCCCGCAGCATATAATGCCCTCTCGCCACACCGCGAAGGGCGTCTCAATCTGAGACAGTGCACTCTTGCACTTCCGGCTGTGCTACCTGCAGAGATTTGCTCCCAAACTCGAAAAAGGAAAGCAACACTTGTCCTCTTACCAGGACACTGCGAACTTGGTTTGCTTTCTTGAGCTCCTTACCACGAACAAGGCTCTGATACCATGTGAAGATAGTGGGAGAGAGGGAAGGAGTCTCACTTGCAGCTTTCTCACATACACAATGGAGGAATACACACAAAGGTGGAGGCTGAAAACAGTTTTCCTCTTCTTGTTGTGAAAGCCAAAAGAACTCTAGTACAAAGAAAATAGAAGAACCCTATATGTGGGTCTCAAACCAAACTCAACTAACTAAGGTGGCATACTAACTGAGCCACAAACTAGAGTAGATAAGGATAGCTGTCATCCAACTATTATTCATGGGCGGTGTACCAACCGCATCTCCAGCTAACAAGTCGGTGACATAAATGCACAACAGTCACCCTGGCATATCGCGAGTGGAGCTCGATATCTCAACAGCGAAAAGAATGCCTGGGCATTTATGGTAAAAGTTACATTCATTCTTGTACTCCATCTCATGGGGGAGATTGGATGGACAGCATCAGATGGATCTTTACTTCAGCCCATCTCAAATCTCCCCATTCCCCTCTCATGGCTGCTATTCTGAAATCTTGGGGCAGCTTCAAAAACACTCTTCGCAGAGTTCCACCCACCTCTCTTGAAGAAATTCACAGGTAGCCAGTCATGTGGAATGACTCGATTTTGAATGACCATGGCAGGCCACTTGGAGTCTCGCATTATATGCAATGGTCTAGATGGGAGAGTGGACCTGCTTCTATAGTATGTGCCTGGCAGGCCTTTAGGAAACTTCAAGAGGATCAGAGACTTTTAGCAGGCAGTTGGGCACCTCAGAGGGAGTGCAATCAGGATATAGCAGATAGAGGCAGCCATTCCACTAGATTGGATTGACACAGATGACATGCCAATCACAAAGTCCACTTGGTGGGGAGCGTTCTCAGGGACAGGCATTCCCTTACAGATTATTGCCGTGCAGGATGCACATAAGGATATCCTAGTATTTGATGTTCAGTTGGGAGGCAGACTTACCAGATCTTCTGATGATATTCTTTTGGAGGTTGCCTTTCAGCCTAACAGGATTGCAGGTTTCATGGAGTGGGGCAAGGACTCACAGTGGTACCCCGATCCTCTTCTCCTTGCGATGGGGTCTTGGAGATATGGTGGTTCCCCTATTAGGTTCTTGCAGTGGGACCCAGGGGAGTGGGAATGGATTGATGAGGGCCACCAAGAGAAGAGCTTTCCCTTATTTCACTATATAGTTAGAAATGCCCCGAGATTTCAGCTCAGCAGTAGAGGTTGGAGGCCCTCAAAAGCGCCTCATTGGGATAGTTTTCAGATTTCCACAGTTGTGCGAAAAAACTTTTGGCATAGGCTCTGGAGATCCCTCAGGAATAGAAAGATCACTCTTTTCTTTTAGCTTTCTATTAATGGAGAGATTGTAGTGAACCTGTGGAGATCCAGGTTTGGGGCTGACCCTACTTGTCCTCGTTCTCACATTGTTGTTGAGTCAGTACAGCATTGCCTTTGGGAGTGCACACAGGCGAGGGCGATCTGGAAAGGTGTTGCCCGGACTTTCAGTATCTTTCATATAGCACCTTTGTATATGACCTAGGGTACAGTGGCTTGGCTATCTCTTACTAGCGCTCAAGTATTTTTCGAGGGACATGATCCAAATCTAGCTCTCTCGAGACACATCAAACAAAGGTTGACTGCTGCTCCTCCTCGTGAGCTACTGCCCCCCCCTCTCCCTCTCTCAGCCCGCCCCCTCTCCCTCTCCCTCTCCCTCGCTGCCCCCCCCTCGCTGCTCCTCCTCTCCCTCCCCTCTCGCCAGCCCCCTCTCCCTCCTCCCTCACCCTTCGTCTCCCCTTCCTCCTCCCGGCCCTCCCTCTCCCCCCCCCCCCCCCCCCCGCTACCCCCTACCTCTCCCTCCCCACCCAACCTCTCCCCCACCCGTCAGCCCCCCCGCCCCCCTTCTCCTCCCCCGTCCCCTCCCCCGCCATCCCTCTCCCTTGCCAGCCCCCCCCGCTGCCCCCCTCCCCGCTGCCCCTTTCTCCTCTCCCCTCCCCCGCTGCCCCCCTCCCCGCTGCTCCCTTCTCCTCCGCCCTCCCTCTCCCCCGCCAGCCCCCCCACCCCCTTCTCCTCCCCCGCCCCCCTCCCTATCCCTCCCTCTCCCCCCCCGCTACTCTCCCCCTCCCCGCTGCCCCCTTCTCCTCTGCCCTCCCTCTCCCCCACCAGCGCCCCCGCCCCCTTCTCCTCCCCTGCCCCCCTCCCTCCCCGCCGTCAACATGGTGGAACTATGCCAACAAGAAGATCAAGAAGAACACTTACTTGCAGTATCAGAAATCCACCCAGAACCACAAGGACCAGCTAAACTAGTTTACGAAAGGATGCCCTTTGGACTTTGCAATAGTCCACACATGTATAAGAGAATGGTCACTAGGGGTACTACAGTGTACACCACTGATCGTACTGAGGACAATGATGGTACTGCAGTAAACATTGAGGATCGTCCAGTGACCGACATGGAGGACATTGGTCAAAATGATGCTGACAATACTATAGGATACAATGAAGGATCTACTGTAGATGAGGCCGGTATTGCACAACCCACCAATGGTACTCCAGAGTACAATCATGGTACTACGGTGTACAACCACGGTACTACGGTGTACAACCATGGTACTGCTGAGTGCAATGATGGTCATACAGAAGACAGTAACACTAATGAAGACGAGACTGATGGTGATAGTGATTTAGAAGAAAGTGACATAGACATTGCTGAACTTGAGGAGAATCACCACCAACAGCTTGAGGTCTTGGGGGGACCTAGGGTGCATACCGGATGTAGAGATGAGGACATGGCCGATCTCACTTTGCTTGACCTTTTCTTATCAGAAGCCGACCACCCCTCTTAGGTGGAAGGCTTACCTTACCGGGGCATGCTGAAACAGTCACCGAGGCATGGAAGGCATACAACATCTGCAACATCTACTGATTCTACATCTCAGTCAATGCCCGAGAACCCCCCAGTTACCTACCCCCCATCTTGGTTGAGAGAAGTGGAGGGGGACTTTCCCCTTGAAGATACTCTAGCGCACATACAGGACTGAGAATGGGTGAACCAAGTACCTCAACATCCCAATGCATTGCCTCTGTTGATGAGGCACGGAACTGGCGGTATCTCAACATTGGAAGTGAGGACCAACCCAGGCATTTGAAGCTAGCCACTTGGGTCTGGGAACATGACTATCTTCTAGCTGCAGTCACCGACCTTTTTAAAGAATTTGTGGATGTCTTTGCTTGGTCCTACAAGGATCTGAAGGGGGTGCCCGTTGATTTCATGGAGCATCGCATCGACTTATATCCAGATGCAAACCTTGTGATTAAAGGTCCATACTGCATGAATCCCAACTACGGCAAGGCAGTCCAAACAGATATACAAAAAATGGAGCAAGCAGGATTGGGTCAGCGGGATTGTCATTGTACCCAAAAGAGAGACCGGCAAACTTAGAATATGTGTTGACTATCAGAGTTTGAATGCTGCAACACGACGTGATAGGTTCCCTCTTCCCTTCACAGATAGAGTGTTGGAGACAGTGGCGATATAGCGGGTACAACCAAGTCCGAGTGAAAGAACAGGATCAGCCCAAGACTACCTTTGTCACTCAATGGGGAACATACGCCTACCGAATGATGCCCCTTGGACTATGTAATGCCCCGGCAACCTTTCAACGAAAACACATATTGCTATGCCACCGTCCATGCCAAATATTGTAATGATAAAAGAAAGCTCATTAGATGGGAAACACGCTCTCGACAGAAAGCTTTTCTTGATAAAGGTTGCTCCTCAAAGCGATTTTTTAAAAGCTTGCATTACAAGTGACAAGCAACAAATATTTTCTAGATACGAATGCCTCATGGTGCCTGGTCTTCATATCGCTCAGAACTTGTTGCTGCTTGTGTGCAACACCTCTCCTTTACTTTTGGGCATGTGGATCCTCCTTCTCAGAATGTGTCAACACAGCAACTTCTTTTACAGCATGTCCATCCTATGTCTCAAGGGCAATCTCAGCCCAAAAAGCTCAGCCTGAGATCTAAGGAAGATACTCGTAGCTTCTGCCACAAAAAGAAAGAGGAAGGGGGCTAAAGGGCATCCCTGATGAGTTGATCTGGAAATCTGAAACCTGTCACCCCTTACCCCTCCAATCAAAACCTGGCTGTGGGCTGATCTGTAAAGGGAGGCCACCCCTCTAATCCAAGCATCTAAAAATCCAAACCGTAGAAGAGTGCCCTCAAGAAAACCCCAATCTACTCTGTCATAGGCTTTATCGAAGTCCAGGAGTAGAACTGCTAGCCTCTGCCCACTCTGCATAGCCCACTCTGTGGCTTCCCAAAAGGAAAAGATATTATCAAAAATGCTCCTGCCATGCACAAAGCTTGTCTAAGTATCATGGATGAGGTCTGGAAGAAGGGGCTGTAATCGGATGCTGATCGCCTTGGCAAGGATTTTGTAAAGAGTGCCCAAAAGAGTGATGGGTCTCCAATGGGATACAAAATTCCTGTTGCCACCTTTCGGGATAAGGTGAATGAGTCCCTCGGTCAGTGAGTCAGGCATCTCACCCGAGTCCCAAATGCCCTGCGGGGCTGAAGTAATATGATCACCTATCATATCCAAAAGGCTATAAAAAAAGGAGTAAGACCATCGGAACCAGGGCATTTGCCCTTACAAAGGGCAGAGAGAGCAGTCTTGAATTCTGTGTTGGTAAAGCGTGCATCAAGTGAGCATAACATCTCTGGGGTGACCAACATAGGTAAACTCTACCAAACTTCATCTCTAGCCACCTCTCTGGCCTGTGAGTTTGGATCTGCGGAAAGTAGGGAGGCATAGAAAGCTGTCGCTAAGTGCATGACGGTCTCCGGATGGGACTGCAAAACACCGTCAGAGTCAATAAGCTGCCTGACACTCTCTCTACTATATCTGGGACCAAGTGTAGAGAAAAAGTGTTTATTGACTCTCCCTCCCATCTGTATCCAAAAGGACTCTCGTGCATGGAAGGCATACTCTGCTCTCTGATCAAGCAAGGTCTGCAAGGGAGTGGTTTTTGACTCCCACGAGTCCACAGCCCTTGTTCTCAAAGCTAATCCCCACGCTTTGGGTTTGAGGAGGATCTTTCTTTTGCCCTACACCTTGGGCTTCGATCCGGTCGAGGAGGACAGGCAGGTCACATCACTATTCATTAGGTTTCTAGGTCTTCCTCAGGTCTACCATCGATTGCTTGCCACTATCGGAGCCACATTCGGAGTGGTCATGGAGATCCCCTCCCTTCCTGGCATGCCTTCTTTCTTGGCAGAGCCAATCAGTGCAGACGGGGTGCCTCGTGTTAGGGTCATTGTCTCTGACCCTAACATCTCAGATGACCACATTATGCTTCAGCATCCAGACGGCTCTCTCTTTTGACAGAGGGTCGAGATTTCAGGTAGACAGGACCAGTGCAGGACCCTTGGGCACTTTGCTAGAGACTGCCCAAGGAAGAGAAAAAGACCAAGAGGACTTCTGGTGCGGCTCCTTCACGTACTACCACGACTGCACCTCCCCAACACCCTGTACCAAGCACTCCAGGACCACGAAGAGCAACAGGGCGCCTTGCTTCGCGCACCCCAATAGGACACCCAATGCCCGCATCACACCGAGTACCATGATGGAGAGCTATCAGAGCAGCTCCCTTACCTCAGGAGGAGACTTTTGATCCTGTTCAGACAGACGCCTTCCAGACTACAGAGGTGGATGTTGTTGCATCCCCAGACACTACAGTTCCACATCAGGAGGGGCCTTTAGATCCACTAGCCCCAGTCACTTTGGTCTCTAACCCCTTGGTCAGAAGCATCCCCAGACACTACAGTTCCACATCAGGAGGGGCCTTTAGATCCACTAGCCCCAGTCACTTTGGTCTCTAACCCCTTGGTTTCTGACCAAAAGGGGGCTACAGGTACTTCTTTCCCGCACACTATTCCTGCCACAGTCAGGACAACCGAGAAAGTGCAAGTGCATATGAGGGCTCCCGATTCCTCTTCACCCCAGCCATAGGCCTCCTCAACCCCCAACTCCAGTTCTGCTGATAGAGGCCTGGCAGGTCCTTCTCCTCCATCTTCCACGAGTGCAGGTCTTCTTCGCACTCCTCGGCCAATTTTTACAAGGAATTCTTTTTCGGCACTGGTAGATTCGGCGATTTTTATGGATGATGTGGAGTTTGTGCCCTCCACCTTAGGGGTCCCGGTCATTGGGATTCCTTCTGATAGGGCCTCCCTTTCAGTAGGTGTGGGGATCCTTTCACCTGTCGAGTTTCGTGCCCTCAGCAGGAGTGTTTCGGCCCAGGGGAAGCTGGTCTTCTCTACTAGGTCGGGTAAGCCTTTCCATCCAGCATCGTCCTGTCGATGAGGATAGTCATCTGGAACATACAGGGCCTAGGCGGAGTTCCACACCATCGCCGTAGGCAGTTGATCCGGAACCAGTTTCATCCAGGTGTCACTGGAGGTGCTATTGATATCCTTTTTATCCAGGAACACAAGCTGAATGCTAGTGATTGCTCTAAGTCTCACAAACTTCTTTCTGGACATACCTTATGGTCGCCTGCTATGGGCACAAGGGGAGGTACTTGCATTTCGGTCTCTCTTTCTATTCTCCCCTTCGTTGCTGGTCATGGTATTATCTCCCCTTCTAGAGCTCAATGGATCATTATTTTGATTGGAGGACGTAAGATTGGTCTTCTCAATCTTTATGCTCCCAACAACAGAGGGGAGCGGATCTCCTTTTGGAAGGAGTTACTCTCTTGGGCCCCCATTGCAAATTCTCGGATCATCGGTGGCGACTTCAACATGGTTGAGTTGCCTTCAGACAAAAAGGGAGGCAGACAGGGTGGAATTCATTCTTTGGAGAGGGCAGCTTGGGATGCCTTCCTCTTTCAGTTCAGTGGCAGGGACACTTGGTTGGTTGATGCCTTTCATATTATGCCACAGTCACTCCTGTACTCTTGGTTGAACAGGAGAATACACATGCCCATTCATGCACGGATTGACAGATTTTATGCGGATGATTGGGCACTTGACAGAGGAGGATCTGTATGCATTTCTACTGGGGTTTCCACCTCAGATCATTTTCCAATGGTGTTGCAGATTCTTGAGCCTCATCAGAGAGGACGCTCTGCCACTGTTAGGATTCCAGATGCTTTTTATGTAGAGGAGAGCCTCACGGAGGATATTTTACAGATTTGGGTTTCTCACATACAGGGTGGAGCTGTCCACCCATCTCAGGTAGCTGCAGCCTTATTTGGAATTAGTGACTATTATCATACAATCGCTGATTCTAGGAGACGTGAGATTCTCAGATGTGAGATTGGTATACGCCAGCAGTTAGCGTCCCTTCAGAGGGAAGAGCAGAAGAGGCCCACAGATCCTTGGATTCAGGAGCACCTTGCTGCAGCAAGGGCTCATTTGCAGACATTGTTGGATCAGAGAGCAAAATATGCCTTTCATGCACGGGAATCTTTTTGGATTCAGATTGGTGGCAGGGTCAACAAACACTTTTTCTCTACTCATGGGCCCAGAGATACTAGAGATAGTGTTTCGCAGCTTGTTGACTCAGACGGGGTGTTACAGTCAGATCCTGATGCTATCATGCCTGTAGCTTCAGATTTTTTTGCATCCCTTCTTACTGCAGATCCGGGCACACATGTCATTGATGATCCCAAAGAGGTTATTTGGCAGTGTATCCCTGTATTGGTAAAGGATGAGATGTATGTTTCTCTGGATGCACCTTTCACCAATGCAGAATTCAAGACTACATTACTTGCCGTTCACAAGGCAAGTGCCCAGGTTTAGATGGACTTACCCTCTCCTTTTTTATTACTTTTTGGGAGCAAATTGGTGATCACATTACATCAGCCCTACAGGGCGTGTGGGACTGTGGTGAGATGCCGGACTCACTTACAGATGGTCTCATTCATCTCATCCCAAAGGGAGGTAATAGGAATCTTGTGTCTCAATGGAGACCCATCACTCTATTGGGCACTTTTTACAAGATTCTGGCGAAAGCCATCAGTCCGCCGCTACAGTTTTTTCTTCCAGATTTGATTCATGACACGGAGACAGGGTTTGTGCATGGCAGAATTATTTTTGATAATATTTTCTCATTTTGGGAGGCCTCAGAATGGGCCATGCAAAGCCGCCAGAGATTGACCATAGCCCACCTCAGGTCTCCCTCTTCCCCTCTTATGGTTGCTATCTTGAAAGCATGGGCCAGCTTCAAGAGTACTCTTCGCAGGATTCCCCCATCCACCCATGAAGAGATTGAAAGGCAGCCTATCATGTGAAATGATAGGATTTTGGATGAGCTTGGCAGACCACTTGGAGCTTCTCCTTACATGCAGTGGCCAAGATGGGAGAGGGGCCCTCCATCTACAGTGGGAGCATGGAAAGCCTTCAAGAAGCTTCCTGCAGACCAACAGGCAAAGATGGTTCTTAATCTCAGAGGGAGTGCAGGGAGAGTCCAATAGATTGATGCAGCCTTGCCCTTGGATTAGGTGGACACAGATGACATGCCTATTACTTGCTCCACCTGGATGGGGGCATTTTCCAGATTGGGAGTTCCTTTACAGGTGATTGCTTTTCTTGACCCACATGAGTATTTGATGTTTCTTCAGGGGGCAGGCTATCCAGATCCATAGACGATATCTTGTTGGAGGTACCGTTTCAGCTAGTGAGGATAGTGGGCTTCATGGAGCATGGCTCTCTTTCACAGTGGTACTTGGATCCTGACCCGCTTCTCCTCGCCCTTGGCTTATGGAGGCTATGGCTCTATGGAGGTGTCCCAATTAAGTTTTTGTAGTGGGACCCTGGGGAATGGGAATGGATAGATGAAGGGCACCGAGAGAAGGGCATCCCCTTCTTTCGTTGCATGGTCAGTAATGTCAGGAAATTCTAGCTCAGCTGTAGGGGTTGGAGGACCACCAAAGCTCATCATTGGGAGAACTTTCAGACTTGTAGAAATTTTTTTGGCAGAGACTCTGGAAATCCCACCGGAATAGAAAAATCACTTTCTTCTTTTGGCTTTCTATTCATGGTGGGATAGCAATAAACAATTGGAGGTCCAGGTTTGGAGCTGACCCTTCTTGCCCTTGCTGCCTTTCTGCTTTGGAGACAATACAGCACTGCCTTTGGGATTGCAGATAGGCGAGAATCATATGGAAGGGGATTGCAAGTCTTTTCAGCACTTTTGTTCGCCTACCTTTCTATATGACCTGGGGATCAGTGGCTTGGCTTACTCTTTCGGGGCCCCATGTATTTTTTGAGAGATTTAATTCCTCTTGCACTCTTCACATCCGACGACACCTTGTGGATTCGTGCTCTCTAGAGGATGTTCCGGCCACTCTTTTCAGGGCTGCTCACTCCTCGGTCGACTCTCCATGGGAGATCCTAGCTAGCATTGCAGCATGGCACATTTGGAGAGCCAGATGCACTAAGGCTTTGGAGGGTTCTCAGATTCACCCTTCTCAGCTCTTGGCCAGTACTTGGACAGATAGGATACACACTCTGATGGCCATTTGGGCGACCATGCAGGGATCATCTCGAGCAGCCTCCTCCAGGAGAGTTACTTTTCTCAAAGATTGGAGAGACTCTCCCTTCTTTGCTGAGACTTCTACAGGGTTGAGATGCCGTTTTCAGCCTCAGCCTTGGTTTCTTTCTACCTCATTCCTCTGAGGTGTTTTTTGTTACATGCTTAGGATGGTGTATTTCCGCACAGATCTTGCTCTAGCGGGTTTCTTTCTTCCTTAATAGAAGTCTCTTTTTTGAAATAAATAAATAAATAATCAACAAGTTCAAAGTGAGATGAAGACCAAGAACCATGAGGCATCTGGGCCCGACAAATATTTACAGCCTATCATTTGTAATGCAAACTTTTGAAAAATTGCTTCAAAGAGCAGCCTTTATCCAAAAAAGCCCTTTTTCGAGATTGGGTTTCCCATTTAGCAAGCTTTCTTCCATCATTTGATTGGAGACACGATTTGGCCTGACATAAGTACATATTTAAAGGCTGAAGGTGACTAAGCTTAGTCAGACTCTGGCAAGTGAGTTTAGCATGCACAACAGTCTCCTGTGTGGCTCACATAAATGATTTACCATAATCCCGAATCACAGCGTGCATTCGAGCAACAAAAGCCTGCCATGCATAATCCAAATCAAAAAGCATAAAAAAAAAGCTCTTTGTAAGAAACTGTACAAAAGATTCGCTGCTGCTCCTCCCCGTTCCCCTGCTGCTCCCCCTCCCCTCTCCCTGCCTCCGTCCCCTCCCCCCTGCTGCTCCGCTCCCTCTCCCTGCCTCCGCCCCTCCCCCCTGCTGCTCCCCTCTGCCCCCTGCTGTCCCGCCCCCTCTCCCTGCTGCTCCGTACCCTCCCCCCTTGCTCCGCCCCCTCTCCCTGCTGCTCCCCCTCTCCCCCTGCCTCCGCCCCTTCCCCCCTGCTGCTCCGCTCCCTCTCCCTGCTGTCCCGCCCCCTCTCCTGCTGTCCCGCCCCCTCCCCTGCTGCTCCGCTCCCTCTCCCTGCTGTCCCGCCCCCTCTCCTGCTGTCCCGCCCCCTCCCCTGCTGCTCCGCTCCCTCTCCCTGCTGTCTCGCCCCCTCCCCTGCTGTCCCGCCCCCTCCCTGCTTGCTCTCCCGCCCCCTCTCCTCCTCTCACTCCTCCCTTTCTTCTCCTCTCCCTTCCCCTCCCTCCTTGCCCCTCTCCCCTCTCAGCCTTAGCCCCTCTCCTCCTTCCCTCCCCTTCCCCCCTGCTTCCTCCTAGCCTCCTTTCCCCTCCCTTGCCCCTTGCAGTTTTTTGGAACGGAAGGAGCCTTTTTTCCTGTTCGAGTCGGCCTCCTCACCTTGATTGGCGATGGATTCCCCGTCAGCCAATCCTACTCCATCTCCACCGGCCGCGAAAACTATCACATTCTCTAAAGACGAGTTGCAGCAGCTCAGGAAGGATGTAGAGATTGAGTGCTCTACCACTTTGTTAGCACGCATCTTCGGGTCTCACCCTTCCAGATCCCAAGCCAGAGACTGGATGCTTGCGGCTCTCCCCCCAGACCTCGCTCCTCGATTGGTAGATGTTCGCCTTCTGGGACGAGGTTTCTTCCAGGTTGTTTTTGACACTCCAGAGGCTGCGAGCACTGTGCTCAAGGCCGAGCTTTTACACCTGGGACACAGGAAGATCTTCTTTGAAGCCTTTCACCTTGGTTTCGACCCAGTTGAGGCAGATAAGAAATTCTTTTCGCTCTTCATCAGGTTCCCCGGGCTTCCCCAGGTCTACTATCGACTTCTTTCTGTTATTGGGGAGCATTTTGGCGTAGTTGCTGAGATCCCACCCCTCCCTGGGTTGCCATTGACTGCAGCAGAGGCAACCAAGGCTGATGGGGTTCCTAGAGTTAGGGTCCTTTGCAAGGATCCTAACCTCGAGATGGACCACGTCATGATACAGCGCCCGGATGGTTCCTTTTTTCGCCAGAGAGTGGAGATTTCAGGCAGGCAGGACCAGTGCAGGATTTGCAGGACCTCGGGACACTTTGCCAGGGATTGTCCCAGAAAGAAGAAAAGGCCTAAGAAGACCTCTGGTACAGCTACCGCCTCAGGACATCGACAGGGGGGACAGGGGGGGAGATTAGACCCGGCACTTGCCCCTCGACCTCGACAGAGGGGTGGTACAGGTCCAGCTCCTGCTCCTCATTCTTCACGTGGCGGTCCTGCTCAGTCAGGTGGTGGTACAGGTTCAGTACCTATTCCTCGGCCTCACCAGGGGGGTGGTACAGGTCCTGCTCCTCGACCCCCACCTCCCTCAGGCACACGTGACGCTTTACAGTGGGTTCCAGTACGTGTGCAGGTCCCTCCTTCAGTTCACGAGGGTACCTTAGTAGATTCTGCTTCACCTCGAGCTGTCCTTCCTGTCTCACCTTGCACAGTCCGAGACGCTGAAGCTTCGACCTCCTCCCCAGTTGCAGCTTCTTCCTTAGATCCAGCACTGCCAGATGTTCCTCTTGAGGACGGAGAGATTTCCGCGGCTGGGCAGACACCGGGTAGAGAGCCTTCCTCACTCCCTCCCTTAGACAGGGGGAAGGGGATAGCTTACACTGTTGATCCTCTTCCCTCACAAGGGATCCTTCGTACTCCGGTGTCTGGATTGCTCCACAGGAACTCATTTTCAGCCTTGGCAGAGAGTTCAGATTTCCCAGAGGAGGAGTTTGTTCCCGCTACTTTTGGGGAGCCAGTGGTTGGATTTCCTATTGACAGGGCTTCTTCTTCAGGTGCCAGGATTCTTTCCCCTATTGACTTTCCTCCACTGGGTTCCTTCCCTCCATCCAGGAGGTCTTCCCCTGTTGAGGGGTTTGTTTCCGCCACTAGGTCGGGTAAGGTGTTCCACTCTACATCCTCCCGTCGATGAGGATTATCAGTTGGAACATACAGGGCCTAGGTGGCGTCCCACATCGCCGCCGCAGACAGCTGATCCGGGATCAGCTTCATCCAGGTGTTACTGGTGGTCCCATTGATATATTATTTATTCAAGAGCACAAGCTGGATTATAGAGATTGTGCCAAGTCAGGCAAGTTGCTCTCAGGACATACTTTTTGGTCGCCTGCATTGGGCACTAGGGGAGGCACTTCTATTTCAGTTTCGCAGTCGGTTCTCCCCTTAGTTGTTGGGCACGGAGTCATTATCCCCTCTAGAGCTCAGTGGATTATTCTCTTGATTGGAGGGCGTAAGGTTGGCTTCCTCAACCTATATGCCTCCAACATTAGAGGGGAACGTGTCCTTATGTGGAAGACTTTGCTCTCCTGGGCCCCCATTGTGGATTCTTGGGTGATTGGAGGTGACTTTAACATGGTCGAGTTACCTTCAGACAAAAAAGGGGGTAGAGAAGGTGGACTTCACTCTTTGGAGAGAGCAGCTTGGGATGCCTTCCTTTTCCATTTCTGTGGCAGAGATACTTGGTGTGATGATGCCTTTCTTATTCAGCCACAGTCCCTCCTGTTCTCTTGGTCGAACAGGAGGCAACAGATGCCTATTCATGCACGCATTGACAGATTTTATGTAGATGACTGGGCACTTGACAGAGGGGGATCGGTATGCATTGCTGCAGGGGTTTCCACCTCAGACCATTTCCCTGTTGTTTTGGCTATCTCAGAGCCTCACTTGAGAGGCCGATCAGCCAGCATCAGGATCCCAGATGCCTTTTACACAGAGGAGGACCTTACAGAGGCAGCCCTACGGGTATGGTTTGCTCATGTCCAGGGAGGGCAGCCACATCCTTCACATTTAGCCGCTGCCCTCTCTGGTATTAGTGACTTTTACTGCTCAGTTGCTTCTACCAGGAGACGAGATATTCTCAGACGTGAGATTGGTGTTCGCCAGCAGTTAGCAGCTTTGCAGAGGGAAGAGCAGAAACGGCCTTCAGATGCTTGGATTCAGGAGCGCCTTGCTGCAGCGAGGGCTCACTTGCAGTTATTGCTTGATCAGATGCTTGATCAGAGAGCAGAGTATGCCTTTCATGCACGGGAGTCCTTCTGGATTCAGATGGGTGGTAGAGTCAATAAACACTTCTTCTCTACTCTTGGCCCTAGACATAGTAGAGAGAGTGTATCTCAGCTTATTGACTCACATGGGGTTTTACAGACAGAGCCAGATGACGTCTTACGCATAGCTTCAGATTTCTATGCCACCCTCCTTACTGCTGATCCTGAGACACACGATATAGAGGATGCTAGACAGGCTATTTGGCAGAGTATCCCAGTGTTGGTGAATCCGGATTTGCATGTTCTACTTGACGCACCTTTCACCAACACAGAGTTCAGGACTGCACTTTCAGCCCTTCACAAGGGCAAGTGCCCAGGTTTAGATGGCCTCACTCCGTCTTTTTTCATTGCATTTTGGGATATGATTGGAGACTATATTACTTCAGCCATGCAGGCCATTTGGGACTCTGGCGAGATGCCTGAATCGCTTACAGAGGGCCTCATCCACCTTATCCCAAAAGGAGGTAGCAGAAATTTATTGTCCCAGTGGAGGCCTATCACACTTCTGGGGACTTGTTACAAGATTCTGGCCAAGGCGATCAGCCTCCGATTGCAGCCACTTCTCCCTGATCTTATCCACGACACTCAGACGGGATTCGTGCATGGCAGAAGTATTTTTGATAACATTTTTTCTTTCTGGGAAGCTTCAGAGTGGGCCGTGCAGAGTGGCCAGAATCTTGCCATTCTACTGTTGGATTTTGAAAAAGCTTATGACAGAGTAGATTGGAGTTTTTTGGAGGGCACCCTACTACGCTTTGGATTCACTGATGTTTGGATCAGAGGTGTTTCCTCTTTGTACAGGTCAGCCCATCGCCAGGTACTTATTGGTGGGGTAAGGGGTGAGAGATTTCAGATTTCGAGATCAGTCCGTCAGGGATGCCCCCTTGCTCCTTTCCTTTTTTTATTCGTGGCCGAAGCTATGAGCATCTATGTTAGATCTCAAGCTGACATCTTTGGGCTGAGACTTCCTATCAGAAGAGAAGAGGAGCTGCTTGACAGTGAGTTGGCTGATGACACAGCGATTTATTTGGATGCCTCTCCACAGACATTGACTTCTTTCAGGACAGCATTGGATTTATTTTGCTTGGCGGCAGGGGCGCAGATAAATTGGCATAAATCCAATGGCTTTTGGATCAGTGATGAGGACACTCCAGTTTGGGGACTTGACATAGGGTTCACTTGGGTTCAGAGGGGTGTGCCTATCAGGTATTTGGGCTGCCAGGTCGGCTTGGGTATTTCTACCACGCAGCAGTTTGCTCCCGTGTTGGAGAGCATCAGAAGGAAGCTTCTCTTTTGGAGCTCAGCCAAGCTGGATCTTGCCTCTAGAGTTGTGGTGGTCAACCAGGTCCTTTTGGCCACGGCCTGGTTTATTTGTTCATGTTGGTGCCGTTCTAGGGACTGCATCATTCAGCTCAGAAGACCGATCAGGAACTTTCTCTGGAGTGGACTTGATGGCACAGCAGATGCCTTAGCCAGGGTGGCTTGGGAGACCCTCATCCTCCCTACACAGGATGGGGGTCTCAATATTATTGATCCAGATTTACAGTGCAGAGCCTTACTTTGCAAGATAGTGGTGCGAGGACTTATGCCAGGACAGGAACCGTGGAAGGACTTTCTTATCAGCAGCATACAGAGGTGCACACCTTCCTCAGGAGGAGACTGGATGAGCAGTGTTAGATGGATTTTCACCTCAGCACACCTCAGATCACCTTCATCCCCTCTCATGGTTGCCATTCTGAAAGCTTGGGCTAGTTTCAGAAGCTCTCTTCGGAGGATTCCTCCTTCCTCCCGGGAAGAGATTGATAGGCAGCCCATCATGTGGAACGACAGTATTTTAGATGATCGTGGCAGACCACTGGGTGCCTCACTCTACATGCAGTGGGCCAGGTGGGAGAGGGGACCTGCTTCTTCTTTGGGATCTTGGAAAGCCTTCCGTAGGCTTCCAGAGGAAACCAAGTCAGGGTTGATAGGACATCTCAGAGGGAGTGCAGGGAGGATCTTGCAGATTGAGTCAGCCCTTCCAGAGGCTTGGATAGACACAGATGACATGCCTCTCACTACCTCCACTTGGGCAGGTACTTTCTCGAGAGGCGGGGTTCCACTTCAGGTCTTAGCCTTCCGAGGTGCACAGGAGGATGCTTTGGTTTTCAGTGTCCAGGATGGTGGCAGATTGCTCAGATCTACAGATGATATATTGCTTGAGTCTGCTTTTCAGCCTATCAGGGTCGTAGGCCTTTTGATGCAGGGATCAGATTCAGAGTGGTTCTTAGACCCTGACCCCCAGTTACTCTCCACCGGGTCTTGGAGACTTTGGCTCTATGGAGGAGTTCCCATTAGGTATTTACAGTGGGACCCCGGAGAGTGGGAGTGGATTGACGTGGGGCATCGAGAGAAGACCATCCCCTTCTTTCGTTACACGGTCAGTAATGCCAGGAGATTTCAGCTCAGTAGTAGAGGTTGGAGACCCTCCAGAGTTCCTCATTGGGAGACTTTTGGTATTACTGCGGATCAGCAGAGGTACTTCTGGAGGAGGCTCTGGAAATCCCACAGGAATAGAAAGATCACTATCTTCTTTTGGCTTTCTATTCATGGAGGGATTGCAGTGAACCTTTGGAGGTCCAGATTCGGAGCCGACCCTACTTGCCCTCGTTGCCTTTCTGCTTCGGAGTCTATTCAGCATTGCTTATGGGATTGCAGACAGGCGAGATTGATTTGGATGGGGATAGCCAGGATCTTCAGTCACTTTGCCCATTCCCCACTCTTTATGACTTGGGGCTCGGTGGCTTGGCTTTCTCTTACAGGACCTCAGGTTTTCTATGAGGGACTTGACTCCTCCCGGGCCATTTCAGTTCGACATCATCGGGTTGAGCTCTGCTCGTTGGATGTGGTTACACACCGTCCTTTTACAGCTGTACATGCCTCTGTGGATACTTCTTGGGAGATTATAGCGAGCATAGCAGCCTGGCATATCTGGAGATCCAGATGCACAGAGGCTATGGAGGGTACTCAGGTTCATCCCTCGCACACATTGGCTAGTATCTGGACAGACATCGTACACACTCTGATGGCCGTATGGACGGGCATGCAGGGGGACTCCCGTGCAGCCTCAGCTAGGAGGGCTTCTTTCTTCAGGGAATGGAAGGATTCTCCTTTCTTCTCTGAATCTACTACAGGGTTGAGATGGCACTTTCAGCCTCAGCCTTGGTTTCTTTCCACCTCACTCTGAGGGGGTTTTTTATTATCCTCATGATTTCATGATGTATTCCGCTTTGAGCTTGCTCTCGCGGGTTTTTGTTCTTACTTAATAGAAGTCTTTTTCATGGAAAAAAAAAATCAAAAAGCATCTGAGAAGAGAGAGGCTGAATGGCATCAGAAACCATAGCTTTAAAATCAGCATGTTCCAGATAAGTGTTATTCGAAAATTCAAGGCTTCCAAGCCTATGGGCAAGCCTAAATATGCGCCTAACAGTGGCGATTCCTCCAATGTCATCAGGAAAGTCATGCATGGAGAGCCTTAACCAAAGAGGTGCATGATCACAATACGTGCATGATAAACCCAAAGTTGACAAGTAAAGGCATCACAATGTTGCGGATTAACCTGATACCATTTGTCCAGGCGTGCCTGATAGGAAGATTGAGCATTATGTTGAAAGGTATAGCCCGGGAGTGTGGGCTGTAATTCCTTTCAAATATCCACCAAACATAGCACAACCAAAAAGTCAAACCTTGCATGCTGTTCAGAAGCCAACATATGAGTGTGGCCCAAAGTATTATCTCCTAGTTGCGGAGCATTGTGAAAATCACCACAGATGAATGCATAGTGTCTCCACGGATAATTATGCATGCATCCCAAATCAACGCTCAACCATTGGAAGATTGAGGGGCATAAATCGATGCAAATTCAAATATTTCTCCTTGAACTAGGCATTGCATAATAATCCATCTACCATGGTAATCATTGAGAGCCACAATAGGCTGAAGATCATGCCTCATAAAAAAAGCCATTCCAAAGAAAGAGTGCTCTCCAGCATAGAAAATATCATAACCAGCAAAATGTCATGTGTGACCAGCATACATGTGCTGATTATGTTCTTGCAAAGCCACTATGTCTGGCTGCAATTGTCTGATATGCATCCACACAAGTTTCCTCTTTCTACGATCACACAAACCCCGTACATTGAGTGTAACACATTTGATGTGGTCAAGCATATTTATAGATATAGAACAAGTATGTACAACAAACAAACAAACAGACTATGTCTGCATCTCCACCTCAAGATCAGGGCCTCTGTCCTACGAAGAAGAATCAGCTTGAGGAGAAGACAAGAGAGCAGCAACTTCCTCTTCTGGAAAGAGGGTACGATTTACAGTGACTGCTGCCCAAGTCAAACCAATTCCAGAATTTTCAGCGGGGGTTTTGCCCTATGAGGATGCACTATTCCAAGTCCTAGATGGTAAAGGTCTCCTAGGAGAGAGAACTTTTCGAGGAGTTTGCCATGCTTCATCCAAATTTTTGCCCTTCACTTGAGGCTGAGATGCCGAAGGCATAGAAACAGGAGCAGGAGCATTCAAGGAAGCCGGGGCTTCGCCTTTATCCTAGACAGGAAAAAACTGTTTGACCCCTTTGTTTTTCATCGCAGAAGAGGCATTTGAATTCTTACTTGGAGGCAGGACTGTTTTCACTTGCACCGGTAGTTTGGGAGCTCAAGAAGGGCAATGTGAAGCCATATGCCCAAACTGCTTGCATTCAAAGCAAGCTCCTACAAACATCCCCCATTTCAACTTGTAAAAAGCACTACCCATGGAAACATTGTTGACAGTAACCGAATAAGAAGCCGGGGTGGGATTATCTGTGTCCCACAAAATGCAAAAGCGATTCGAATTGCCGTTTGGTCTCGGTGGACAAACCACCTTGCCAAGAGAAGCTGCGATAGAGATGCCATGCACTGAGGAAAATCCACAACCTCTACCCATACAGGGTAGTGTGTCAAATCAATGCCAGATAATCCCTAGTAGGAGACGAGGGCAAGACATGGACCATTTGCTGGCCATAGAAGAGCAGAGAGTGCTCCAGCAAAACCTGTCTGTGCTCTTCATCATCCATGATGATCTCAAAAAGACCTCTTGCTGCATAGTGGACTTTTTTGACATAACACCCACCCAGGGTTCTAGTCAACCAATTGCCCACATCTGCAGCAGCAGCAGGCATACGTCTAGGAATGAAAATAATAATGGCATGCTTGGCATATTCCTTGACAGGATCAAAGATGTCATCCACCTCAACCACCATGATACCTGTAGTGGGAAGTGGATCTTTCCAACCCTTGCGGGTATCCTCAAAACCTTCATGCATCACTTCATAAACGAGCTGAGCCTTTGCAGAGGCATAAAAGGGGTCATCCTGACCCATCACCTGCTTTTGCTTTTTATTCGGAACGGACCTGTCCTTTTGAAAACAATCTGCCATTGTAGCTGAAGGAGTGGAGAAGCAAGGAACTGAAAAGAGAAGGGGCAAAGAAGGAGAAGATGGAAAAGAGCTACACAAGAGAAATACTTTGGCAAAGGCTAGAAAGGAGGTTACATTAGGCTAACCGGAAGGGGAAAAGAAAGAGGAGAAGAGGAGGGATCAATGGGGAGCAATAGTAGCACACGAGGGAACACCACCCAGCCTGCACAGGAAAATGCAGCAGTCTCTACGGAGCCCCAAAATTGTACGGAAACATTGAGTAGGTATGAAGGACAACCAACGCATGTACGGACTGACAGCTGTACGGACTTGCAGGAATGTACGGAAGTGCAAACAGGGACTGGCAAGATTGTACGAAATTGTACGGAAGACCCAACCGGGGGCGTACAAAATTGTACGGGGTGCAAACATGAGCCTGTACGAAACCACTTGTAGAAAAGGCCACGTAGGCTGTACTGGATGCAGCAAGAAGACTGAACATGCCGTACATAAGCTAACAGCAAAGGACGAGGATTGGAAGATGATGATCCAGAGGCTGGCTGAACGACGGGAGCTCTCCTCTCTCTCTCTCTCTCTCTCTCTCTCTCACACACACACACACACACACACACACATACTTTTTTGTGAAAGCACATTACTATATTATTAACATGAAATCTATGTACATGACATTAGACTCCAAAGGAGAGCCCAATGGAAGAACTCAAAAGCAGTCAGAAAACACTTCAAGGCTAGTAGCATCCAAGTCCCTTGCAGCAAAACTATCATATAAGGATTGCTTGAGGGACATTCTGAAGAAAACATATGCCTGAGGAAACTGTTGACCCATCCTAGAATGCAATCTCTGTGTCCAAATGGTCCATAGTACCCAAAAGCGAGTCCAGTGAAAGAAGAGGAGGAATGGAGACATGTGAGATGAGTGGCATCCAAACATCCAGAAGAGTTTCCCAAATCTGATAGAGGGAAACCGAAGCCGCAGCAAATGAGAAACATGAGTGATCAATATGCGAGAGTGTGGGCAAGACCATAATAGATGAGGAACTGTCTCGCGCGCGCACACACACACACACACACATTTTTTAGTGAAAACTTTTGATTGATTATATTACAAGAGTAGCAACCTCAAAAACGAGGCAGCCAAAAGTACATCAACTAAAAATCTCAGTGTATGCTAGATATACATCATGATCTATGCAATGCGTTTGCAAGCAATCAAAGAAAGATTGCTGCAAAGAATGCTTAGAAAAGCCAAACAGGGAAAATTTGGGATCACGAAAGACTTTACAGTTCCTAACTGTTCATAAAGTCTAGAGTGGCTCCTCCGAGTGTCTCCTCCCCGTGAGCTATTGCCCCCCCTCTCCCTCTCTCATCCAGCCCCCTCTCCCTCTCCCTCTCCCTCTCTCAGCCAGCCCCCTCTCCCTCTCCCTCTCCCTCGCTGCCCCCCCCTCTCCCCCCCTCGCTGCTCCTCCTCTCCCTCCCCTCTTGCCAGCCCCCTCTCCCTCCTCCCTCACCCTCCCTCTCCCCTTCCTCCTCCCCGTCCTCCCCCTCCCCCCCCCCCCCGCTACCCCCTACCTCTTCCTCCCTGCCCAACCTCTTCCCCACCCGTCAGCCCCCTCGCACCCCTTCTCCTCCCCCGTCCCCTCCCCCGTCATCCCTCTCCCTCGCCAGCCCCCCCCCCTCTCTCCCCGCTGCCCCTTTCTCCTCTCCCCTCCCCTGATGCCCCCCTCCCCCCTGCCCCCTTCTCCTCCGCCCTCCCTCTCCCCCGCCAGCCCCCCCGCCCCCTTCTCCTCCCCTGCCCCCCTCCCTCGCCCTCCCTCTCCCCCCTGCTGCTCTCCCCCTCCCCGCTGCCCCCTTCTCCTCCGCCCTCCCTCTCCCCCGCCAGCCCCCCCGCCCCCTTCTCCTCCCCTGCCCCCCT
Organism: Dipteris shenzhenensis; assembly: GCF_047967505.1. Classification (NCBI taxonomy): domain Eukaryota; kingdom Viridiplantae; phylum Streptophyta; class Polypodiopsida; order Gleicheniales; family Dipteridaceae; genus Dipteris; species Dipteris shenzhenensis. Next base: position 47,162,325 of record NC_141622.1, on the reverse strand, counting down.
CCCTCCCCCACGCTCTCCCCCCCCCCGCCCCCCTGCTGCTCTCCCCCCCAAGGTGACCCCCCCGGAAAAAAAAAACCTCCTACCTCTCCCTCCCCTCCCCCTTCCTTCCTATCTCAGCTCCCCATGCCTCCCCCTCAGCCTACCTCCGTCTCCCCTCTCTTTCTTCTTCTTCCTGTCCCTCTCTTTCCCTTCCCTTCCCCTCTCTCCTACCCTCTCTTTCTCCTTCTTCCTACGCCCGCGTTCAGGGCATCCTGGGCAGTAGTTTCACGGACCGAGCTTTTTCAGTGTTAGAATCGGCCTTTTCACATCCCCCTTTCTCCTCTCCCCTCCCCCGCTGCCCCCCTCCCTGCTGCCCCCTTCTCCTCCGCCCTCCCTCTCCCCCGCCAGCCCCCCCGGCCCCTTCTCCTCCCCCGCCCCCCTCCCTATCCCTCCCTCTCATGGATGAGGACCTTACAGCTCTTCACATGGGAGGAGCATAGACGTCTCATTGCACAGAGGGATGTTGCCCGTCGTGAGGGCAAGTGGGCCGTGATCAGAGAGGGCAGACTTTTGATAGGAGCTATGCGATCTAGACTGGCTGGAGCCCACAGTTGACGACACGAGGCCTATGGGACACATAGCCTGCCAGATAGCTTGAGTTTCGCAGTTTGGAACTGTAATGGTTCCCTCACAGCTCAGCCTGGCAACTTACGAGAGGCCTTTTTTGATCAGGACATCGTCTTCTTTACAAAGACCCATGAGAGCCCAGAGAGAGGCTTGCCGCAGGTGACAGGGTATGCCTGGGAGTCTGTCTTTCGACAGCAGACTAGACGATCAGGAGGAGTCAGAGGATCTGGCGGTGTGGCAGTTCTTTATAGAGAGCATCTCAGATCGATACTCACAGTCATGAGGAGAGACCATCGGGCCAGATATCTTTGGGTACGGATGAGGAGACCCCCCCTGAGAGACTTGTTTATTGCAGTATGCTACTTTCCCCCGAGACAGTCTCGTTATGCCTCAGATGGACCAGGACAGTCACCTTTTGAGGATTTGTCAGCTGATGTATTGGAGTACTCACGCCGCGGAGAGGTCATCCTTTTAGGAGACTTCAACGCGAGGACATCAGACAGACAGGCAGAGATTTTGGACTTTGCTGAGGATCCAGTCTTAGTTCCAGCTGCCCCAGATGAGAGTTTTCCACGCTTATCTTCAGATAGAGGGGTAGAGGTGACAGATCAGGGACATCACCTATTGGAGCTTCTCTCATCGCATGGCATGGTCATTTATAATGGACTTCGACAGTGGCCGCATTCATCCACAGCCACATGTTTTCCCTTCGCGGGTGGTGGTACGAGCGTCATTGATTACATCTTGGGTCCCCCGACTTTAATCCCTTTTGTACATAACCTCACAGTCGACCCTTTTATGCCTTCAGCCGATCATGCACGTCTGCACTTTATTCTTACCCAGATTCCTCATGCCCCCCCTTCTAGACATCATGAGCGTCAGCCATACTATGAGGTTCATTTTGACCACCAGTTCGATGATATTTATAGCCAGCACCTGAGTAGTCTTCTCCGTCCGCACCTTCTCGATGCCCTACCCTCCACACAGGATCGGTGGGACCTTGTACATACCTCCATCATCTCGGCAGCCCACAAGTCCTTCCCCGTCACTTGCCACACATCCGGTCCTCCACCAGTCGGTCTTGTGCCTTGTAATGGATGGTATGATGAGGAGTGAAAAGAACTCCGCAGGAAGCTTCGCCTTGAGACACAGGAGAAGTCTCCCCTCCTCATTGAGACCAAGAAGAGTTACAAGCGTTTGGTGCGACGCAAAAAGCGCAATCTCATCTCGTGGAATTGGCTCAAGGGGTGCATCCATAATGTACTGAAAGGGAGGGAGCGTGTCCATCTGGATCCCATGTCATGGCCAAGATTTATGTGACCATTCTAGAAGGACATATAAATGACCATGCCGAGGCGACAGGCATGAGAGCTAGAGGGCAAGCAGGATTTCGTGCAGAGCACTCGACTCTAGATCATATCTTCACACTCAGGGCTTTGATTGAGGAGGCGAAGTCACATAAGCAACGGCTCTATTGTTGCTTCGTGGACTTCAGAAAGGCATTTGACACTGTGCCGCGTTTCAGACTCTTCCAGCGACTTCGTGACTTGGGATTCAGTGAGGAGATTCAATGGGCGATCATGGCCTTGTATGAGAGAGTCACAAGTAGAGTCAGGACACGGGCGGGGCTGTCGGGGGAAGTACGCAGTACGATAGGGGTGAAGCAGGGGTGTCCTTTGTCTCCGACACTCTTTGGTTTCTATATCGATGAGTTAGAGATGTACATACAGACGATGGGTGGTACAGGTTCTTTACTGGCAGGATCCACGATATCGATTCTCCTCTATGCAGATGATGTGGTTCTTATTTCTTCCTCCCAGCAGGGTTTACAGGCACATCTCCATGCACTCCACAGCTTTTGTCAGGACAGAGGGTTGTCTGTAAACCTTGGGAAGACCAAAGTCGTGGTCTTCAACACGTCATACCAGGTTTATAGGAGAGGCGAGTTCTCTTTCACATTTGATGGGCAGGAGGTGGAGCTAGTCAGGGAGTATACATATTTGGGTGCCACATTTAGAGGTCCACTCTTCACCATGACGCATGCAGCACGAGATAGGATCAGTAGAGGGTATGCCGCCTTGGCTCTTCTCGAGAGGCAGTGTGCACAGTCACATTTTCAGCATCCCGACACGAAGTCCTTACTTTTCGATATGTTGGTGAGACCTGCAGCCATGTATGCTAGCCCCTTTTGGGCAGGAGATCTCAGTGTTGCAGATTGGAGACGACTAGAGAGGTTACAGATCATCATGTTCTCCAGATTGATCAGAGCGAAGCCCACGGTACCGCATCAGATTACGTTCGCAGAGTTCGGAGCTACACCCCTAGCGCTAGATGCAACATTTCAGTCAGTTACATACTTGCATAGGATCAGGGCGCTCGGAGACTCAGCAGCAGGCAGAGCACGATTACCGTGGCTAGCACTGACATCCTCGTAGATGTTAGCAGAGAGAGGTCATACTTTTTGTTGGTACCACACACTCTCCACATGGCTCACCTCGCTGGGCTTGGATATGGATAGGCTGCCACCATTTCGATACAGCATAGATGCCCCTCGCCTCCCTCTCACTCGACATGAGCTCAGTCAGGTTATCAGGGCAGATTTGTTGCAGCTACACACGTTTCGCACTTGGGTTCATCCCACGGAGCTTCCTACGAAGATGGCCACATATCGTGACCATTTTCTCAGGATTTCAGAGGATGGCTTCATCATATCCCCAGGATATATCGGCGTTCATATGTCGCACTCACTCAGGATTGCCTTGGGCCAGCTCAGGGTATCTTCCCACAGATTAGACGTTGAGGCCGGCAGGATGCGTCGTACAGCTACCGGACATAGACCCAGGCGAGAGACTAGGATATGCCCTTGTTGCATTATGAGGGAGGTGGAGACTGAGGAGCACTTTGTTTGCAGATGCCCTTTATATTATGAGATCCGTGGCAGATTTCACTGTTTATTTGGGCACGGATTTGGACCTCTCTCTCGGATTATGGAGTATGAGGATCAGTATTGCTTAGCGTTGTTCATCAGGGAGATCACCAGATACAGAGAGAGATTCCTCAAAGAGCACCGTCGCATCCCTGCCAGAGACCTGGTTATTCATGAGGAGCAGGACGAGGCGCAGGACCATGAGCGCAGAGATAGCCCATCTTGCCAGAGAGCACCGATGGTTCCACCCCGAGGATGTACATATGACATGATCCGGCAGCACCGCAGGATGATCTTACACAGAGGTCGTACCCGTCGCTTTATTTCTAGACGACGGAGGATGATGGCAGATTTTCAGAGGAGATTGCTCCATGGAGACTTGGCACCGCCAGCAGCCCACTTGACACTTGCCCAGATCTTCACACTCATGGCAGGAGGCATGGTCGATGGCCATGACTTCCATCATTTCTTTGGATCACAGACCCCTTAGGGAAGATGATGTTCCTCATATTTCATATTTTACATTTTGTATCTAGGCATTTTTGGTACTCTATTTCATTTCATTTTGTATCTAGGATTTTTGTAGCCATTTTTGGCATCTTAGCTGTATTACGATGAGGCCACCTAGTTGGCACATCGTTGATGATGTATTTTCCTTTCGGATGATTTTGTGTCCCATAGGCCATGTATGGCCTTCCGTGGACCTTTAATAAATATCCTTTCTTTCTTTCTTTCTTTCTCCCCCCCCGCTGCTCTCCCCCTCCCCGCTGCCCCCTTCTCCACTGCCCTCCCTCTCCCCCACCAGCCCCCCCGCCCCCTTCTCCTTCCCCACCCCCCCTCCCTCCCCCACGCTCTCCCCCCCCCGCTGCTCTCCCCCTAAAGGTGACCCCCCCAGAAAAAAAAAAAGGTTTAAAAAAAAAAAAAACCTCCTCCCTGTCCCTCCCCGCCCCCTTCCTTCCTAATTCAGCTCCCCTCGCCTCCCCCTCAGCCTAACTCCGTCTCCCCTCTCTTTCTCCTTCTTCTTGCCCCTCTCTTTCCCTTCCCTTCCCCTCTCTCCTACTCTCTCCTTCTCCTTCTTCCTGCGCCCGCGTTCAGGGCGTACTAGGCAGTAGTTTCACGGACCGAGCTTTTTCAGTGTTGGAATCGGCCTTTTCACATTGATTGGCGAATGGATCCCCATTCAGCCAATCTCCATCCACCTCCACCGGCTGCGAGAACCGTCATTTTTTCAGAATACGAGCTGCAGCAGCTCAAGAAAGATGTGGAATTAGAGGGCTCCACATCACTTTCCGCCCGCATCTTTGGGTCACACCCTTCCAGATCACAGGCTAGAGACTGGATGCTGGCGGCGTTACTAGGAGACCTCGCCCCTCACCTCAGGGATATTCGACTTTTGGGACGTGGATTCTTCCAAGTGGTTTTCGACTCCCACGAGTCCACAACCCTTGTTTTCAAAGCTAATCCCCTGGCTTTGGGATCGAGGAGGATCTTTCTTTTGCCCTACACATTGGGCTTCGATCCGGTCGAGGAGGACAGGCAGGTCACATCACTGTTCATTAGATTTCCTGGTCTTCCTCAGGTCTATCATTGACTGCTTGCCACTATCGGAGCCACATTCGGAGTGGTCACGGAGATCCCCTCCCTTCCTGGCATGCCTTCTTCCTTGGCAGAGGTAGTCAGTGCAGACGGGGTGTCTCGTGTTAGGGTCATTGTCTCTGACCCTAACATCTCAGATGACCACATTATGCTTCAGCGTCCAGACGGCTCTCTCTTTCGATAGAGAGTCGAGATTTCAGGTAGACAGGACCAGTGCAGGACCCTTGGGCACTTTGCTAGAGACTGCCCAAGGAAGAGAAAACAACCCAAGAGGTCTTCTGGTGCGGCTCCTTCATGTACTACCACGACTACGCCACCCCAGAATCCTCTACCACGTACTCCAGGACCACCAAGAGCAGCAAGGCTCCCTGCTTCGCGCACCCCAGGACCACCAGGGGTAGCAGGGTGCCCAATGCCCGCAGCACACCCAATATCACGATGGAGAGCTATAAGAGTGGCTCCCTTACCTTAGGAGGAGACTTTTGATCCTGTTCAGACATACGCCTTGCAGACTACAGAGGTGGATGTTGCTGCAGCCCCAGACACTACAGTTCCACATCAGGAGGGGCCTTTACATCCACCAGCCCTAGTCACTTTGGTCTCTGACCCCTTGGTTTCTGACCACGAGGGGACTACATGTACTTCTTCCTCGCAGACTGTTCCTGCCACAGTCAGGACAACCGAGAAAGTCCAGGCGCAGATGAGGCTCTTCACCCCAGCCACAGGCCTCCTACACCCCCAGCTCCAGTTCTGCTGATAGAGGCCTGGTAGGTCCTTCTCCTCCATCTTCCACGAGTGTAGGTCTTCTTCGCACTCCTCAGCCAGACTTGCTTATCAGGAATTCTTTTTCAGCACTGGCAGATTCGGCGACTTTCATAAATGATGAGTAGTTTGTGCCCTCCACCTTAGGGGTCCCAATCATTGGGATTCCTTCTGACAGGGCCTCCCTTTGAGCAGGTGTGGGGATCCTTTTACCTGTTGAGTTTCCTGCCCTCAGCAGGAGTGTTCCGGCCCAGGGGAAGCTCGTCTCCTCTACTAGGTCGAGTAAGCCTTTCCATCCAGCATCCTCCTGTCGATGAGGATAGTCAGCTGAACATACAGGGCCTAGGCGGAGTTCCACACCGTCGCCGTAGGCAGCTGATCCGGAATGAGCTTCATCCAGGCGTCATTGGAGGTGCTATTGATGTCCTCTTTATCCCGGAACACAAGCTGAATGCAATTGATTGCTCTAAGTCTGGCAAACTGCTTTCAAGACATACCTTCTAGTCGCCTGCTATGGGCACAAGGGGAGGTACTTGCATTTCAATCTCTCTTTCTATACTCCCCTTGGTTGCTGGTCATGGTATTATCTCCCCTTCTAGAGCTCAATGGATCATTATTTTGATTGGAGGGTGTAAGATTGGTCTTCTCAATCTTTATGCTCCCAACAACAGAGGGGAGCAGATCTCCTTTTGGAAGGAGTTACTCTCTCGGGCCCCCATTGCAGATTCTTGGATCAATGATGGCGACTTCAACATGGTTGAGTTTCCTTCAGACAAAAAGGGAGGCAGACAGGGCGGAATTCATTCTTTGGAGAGGGCAGCCTGGGATGCCTTTCTCTTTTAGTTCAGTGGCAAAGGCACTTGGTTGGATGATGTCTTTCATATTATGTCACAGTCACTCCTGTACTCTTGGTTGAACAGGAGAATATACATGCCCATTCATGCAGGGATTGACAGATTTTATGTAGACGATTGGCACTTGACAGAGGAGGACCTGTATGCATTTCTCCTGGGGTTTCCACCTTTGATCATTTTCCAGTGGTGTTGCAGATTCTTGAGCCTCATCGGAGACGACGCTCCGCGAGTGTCAGGATTCCGAATGCTTTTTATGCAGAGGAGAGCCTCACGGAGGATATTTTACAGATTTGGGTTTATCACATACAGGGTGGAGCTGTCCATCCATCCTAGGTAGCTGCAGCCTTATCCAGAATTAGTGACTATTATGATTCAGTCGCTGATTCTAGGAGATGTGAGATTGGTATACGCCAGCAGTTAGCGTCCCTTCAGAGGGAAGAGCAGAAGAGGCCCACAGATCCTTAGATTTAAGAGCGCCTTGCTGCAGCAAGGGCTCATTTGAAGACATTGTTGGATTAGAGAGCAGAGTATGCCTTTCATGCACGGTAATCCTTTTGGATTCAGATGGGTGGCAGGGTGACCAAACCTTTTTTCTCTACTCATGGGCCCAGACATAGTAGAGATAGTGTTTCGCAGCTTGTTGACTTGGACGGGGTGTTACAGTCAGATCCTGATGCTGTTTACTGCAGATCCAGGCACACAGGCCATTGATGATGCCAGAGAGATTATTTGGCAGTGTATCTTTGTATTGGTGAAGGATGAGATGTATGTTTCTCTGGATGCACCTTTCACCAATGCAGAATTCAAGACTGCATTACTTGCCCTTCACAAGGGCAAGTGCCCAGGTTCAGATGGACTTACCCCCTCCTTTTTTATTACTTTTTGGGAGCAGATTGGTGATCACATTACATCAGCCCTGCAAGGCGTGTGGGACTCTGGTGAGATGCCGGACTCACTTACAGATGGTCTCATTCATCTCATCCCAAAGGGAGGTAATAGGAATCTTGTGTCTCAATGGAGACCCATCACTCTATTGGGCCCTTTTTACAAGATTCTGGTGAAATCCATCAAACTGCAGGCAACAGGTTTTTCTTTCAGATTTGATTCATGACACGCAGATAGGGTTTGTGCATGGTAGAAGTATTTTTTATAATATTTTCTCATTTTGGGAGGCCTCAGAATGGGCCATGCAGAGCCGCCAGAGATTGGCCATTCTACTCTCGGACTTTGAGAAAGCTTACGACAGAGTAGACTGGGATTTTTTAGAGGGTACTCTATCTCGCTTTGGTTTTTCAGATGCATGGATTAGAGGAGTATCCTCTCTCTTCAGATCAGCCCATAGCCAGTTGCTCATTGGGGGAGTAAGAGGGGATAGGTTTCAGATTTCCAGATCCGTCCACCAGGGATGTCCTCTCGCCGCGTTTCTTTTTCTGTTTGTGGCAGAAGCTATGAGTATCTACATTAGATCTCAAACTGATATTTATGGGCTGAGGCTTCCTATCCAGCGGGAAGAAGAGCTCCTGGATAGTGAGTTGGCAGATGACGCGGCTGTTTTTTTGGGTGCCTCCCCCAGGACATTCACTTCTTCCGGACAGCCTTGGATTTGTTTTGCACGGCTGCAGGTGCACACATTAATTGGTATAAATCCAGTGGTTTTTGGATTTGCGAGGATGACACCCCGGATTGAGGTAATGATATTGGCTTCACTTGGATACAGAGGGTCATCTCCGTCAGATATTTGGGATGCCAGGTTCAGGTGGGCATCTCTCCTTCACAAGAGTTTGCTCCGGTGTTGGAAAGCATTAGAAGAAAGCTCCTTTTCTGGAGCTCAGCCAAACTTGACTTGGCCTCCAGGGTGGGGTGGTTAACGAGGTTCTTCTAGCCACAGCATGGTTTGTATGCTCTTGTTGGTGACACTCTAGGGATTGTATCACTCAGCTTAAGAGGCCTGTACAAAACTTTTTATGGAGTGGTCTAGATGGCACAACTGATGTTACAGCCAGGGTGGCTTGGGAGACCTTGATTCTTCCTACAAGAGAAAGTTTACGACAGAGTAGACTGGGATTTTTAAGAGGGTACTCTATCTCGCTTTGGTTTTTGAGATGCATGGATTAGAGGAGTATCCTGTCTCTACAGATCAGCCCATAGCCAGTTGCTCATTGGGGGGGAAGAGGGGACAGGTTTAAGATTACCAGATCCATCCGCCAGGGATGTCCTCTTGCCCCGTTTCTTTTTCTATTTGTGGCGGAAGCTATGAGTATCTACATTAGATCTCAAGCTGATATTTATGGGCTGATGCTTCCTATCCGTCGCGAAGAAGAGCTCCTGGATAGTGAGTTGGCAGATGACACAGCTGTTTTTTTGGATGCCTCCCCCAGGACACTCACTTCCTTCCGGACAGCCTTGGATTTGTTTTGCACGGCTGCAGGTGCACACATTAATTGGCATAAATCCAGTGGTTTTTGGATTTGCGAGGATGACACCCCGGATTGGGGTAATGATATTGGCTTCACTTGGGTACAGAGGGGCTTCTCCGTCAGATATTTGGGCTGCCAGGTTGGGGTGGGCATCTCTCCCTCTCAACAGTTTGCTCCGGTGTTGGAAAGCATAAGAAGAAAGCTCCTTTTCTGGAGCTCAGCCAAACTTGACTTGGCCTCCAGGGTGATGGTGGTTAACCAGGTTCTTCTAGCCACAGCATGGTTTGTATGCTCTTGTTGGTGCCAATCTAGGGATTGTATCACTCAGGTTAAGAGGCCTGTACGAAACTTTTTATAGAGTGGTCTAGATGGCGCAACTGATGTTACAGCCAGGGTGGCTTGGGAGACCTTGATTCTTCCTACAAGAGAATAGGGTTTGAATATCATCGACCCAGATCTACAGTGCAAAGCTTGACTCTCCAAGTTCGTTGTGAGAGGGCTTATGCCAAGACAAGAGCCTTGGAAGGATTTTTAAGTCAGATGCATACAGTCTCGCACACCCACTTAAGGAGAGGATTGGACACACAATACTAGATGGGTTTTCACGACAGCCCACCTCAGGTCTCCCTCTTCCCCTCTTATGGTTGCTATCCTGAAAGCATGGGCCAGCTTCAGGAGTACTCTTCGCAGGATTCCCCCATCCACCCGTGAAGAGATTGAAAGGCAGCCTATCATGTGGAATGAAGGATTCTGGATGAGCTTGGCAGACCACTTGGAGATTCTCCTTACATGCAGTGGCCAAGATGGGAGAGGGGCCCTGCATCTACAGTGTGAGCATCAAAAGCCTTCAGAAAGCTTCCTGCAGACCAACAGGCCCAGATGGTTCTTAATCTCAGAGGGAGTGCAGGGAGAGTCCAATAGATTGATGCAGCCTTGCCCTTGGATTGGGTGGACACAGACGACATGCCTATTACTTGCTCCACCTGGATGGGGGCATTTTCCAGATTGGGAGTTCCTTTACAAGTGATTGCTTTTCTTGACCCACATGAGGATGCCTTAGTATTTGATGTTTCTTCGGGGGGCAGGCTATCCAGATCCATAGACGATATCTGCTTGGAGGTACCGTTTCAGCCAGTCACGATAGTGGGCTTCATGGAGCATGGCTCTCTTTCACAGTGGTACTTGGATCCTGACCCGCTTCTCCTCGACCTTGGCTTATGGTGGTTGTGGCTCTATGGAGGTGTCCCAATTAAGTTTTTGCAGTAGGACCCTGGGGAATGGGAATGGATAGATGAAGGGCACCGAGAGAAGGGCATCCCCTTCTTTCGTTACACAGTCAGTAATGCCAGGAAATTCCAGCTCAGCTCTAGGGGTTGGAAGCCTATCAGAGCTCCTCATTGGGAGAACTTTCAGATTTCTGCTGACTTGCAGAGAATTTTTTGGCAAAGGCTCTGGAAATCCCACCGGAATAGAAAAATCACTCTCTTCTTTTGGCTTTTTATTTTTTATTTTCCATGAAAAAGACTTCTATTAAGTAAGAACAAAAACCCGCGAGAGCAAGCTCAAAGCGGAATACATCATGAAATCATGAGGATAATAAAAAACCCCTCAGAGTGAGGTGGAAAGAAACCAAGGCTGAGGCTGAAAGTGCCATCTCAACTGGAATAGAAAAATCACTCTCTTCTTTTGGCTTTTTATTCATGGTGGGATAGCAGTGAACCATTGGAGATCCAAGTTCGGAGCTGACCCTTCTTGCCCTCGTTGTCTTTCTGCTTTGGAGACAATACAACACTTCCTATGGGATTGCAGACAGGCGAGAATCATATGGAAGGGGATTGCAAGACTTTTCAGCACTTTTGTTCGCCTACCTTTCTATATGACCTGGGGATCAGTGGCTTGGCTTACTCTTTCAGGGCCCCAGGTATTTTTTGAGAGACTTGACTCCTCTTGCGCTCTTCACATACGACGATACCTTGTGGAGTCATGCTCTCTAGAGGATGTTCCGGCCACTCTTTTCAGGGCTGCTCACTCCTCGGTCGACTCTCCATGGGGGATCCTAGCTAGCATTGCAGCATGGCACATTTTGAGAGCCAGGTGCACTGAGGCTTTGGAGGGTTCTCAGGTTCACCCTTCTCAGATCTTGGCCAGTACTTGGACAGATACGATACACACTCTGATGGCCATTTGGGCGACCATGCAAGGATCATCTCGAGCAACCTCCTCCAGGAGAGTTACTTTTCTGAGAGATTGGAGAGACTCTCCCTTCTTTGCTGAGACTTCTATAGGGTTGAGATGGCATTTTCAGCCTCAACCTTGGTTTCTTTCTACCTCATTTCTCTGAGGTGTTTTTATTACATGCTTAGCATGGTGCATTTCCGCACAAAGCTTGCTCTAGCGGGTTTCTTTCTTACTTAATAGAAGTCTCTTTTTTGAAAAAAAAAAATAAAGTCCGGAGTGCCCAGTGGCGAACCCAAACAAAGAAAAGATGAAACTCCGGTCTGGGTGGATGAAAACCAAAGAGCTAGAAAAACTTCTCAAAAGGAACAGTCAGGAATCTCGCTCATAGGCGCTGCTGAAGAAGATCAATGAACACACGAGAACATGGACAAAACCAGAATAAATGAGGCACAGTCTCCTGAGAACTCAAGCATCTATGGTGGCAACGCGAGTAGGAGCAATATGTCTATGAGCCAACATCTGTCCAGATGCAAAAATGTTCGGAAGTACTCGCCAGAAGAAAACATGTTGCCAAAGAGGAGTTTTGTAGGCCCAAAGCTGCTGTAATCTCTTTCTCCACCACTTGGCTGGGCGATGCATTCGCCAAATATAATTGCCTTTCTCTAAAACCCAAGGTTGAGGCAAAAAGCTTTTATACAATGCAGGCACCATAATCAGATAGCCTCAAAGGGTGAGAAGAGGACCTTGGTGAAGTCAAAGTCCAATTCTCTAACCTGTACAGAGCCATCATCATGAATAACATCAGCAACAGAAGTGATGCCCTTAAAAGAAACAAAATAGGAACGGCGAGGTTCTTGTAAAGCCAGCGGAGACTGAAAAACTGTTGACCAGTGAATGCTTTCAGTTCGCAAGAAATTACCCAACAAAGATTGTCGGCCATGCGATTCCAGATGAGATCGGATGTGCTTCCAATCAAGAAGTAAACTGGAGACCAAAAGGGCAGCTAGGCAAAGTGCCATCAATGCAACCAAATAAAAAATCCCAGTAATTGATTTGCCAGTGACCAAAGGCAGAGATATTGATATGTGTGACTAGAGATTTAATCATAAGAGCCCAAGGCTGATCACCTTGCAGAAATTGCACCCACATTTTTCCCTTGTGAGCAAGGATGTGCATTTGGATATTTGTGATGTTCAAACCACCATGCAATCTGAGTGGGTGGAATGATTTCCCTAGGCAACAGAAGACTATGCCAGTCTTTAGAATGCAATGGGAGCAGCTTGGACTTTTGAAAATTTACATGAAGACCAGCCACCAAACCATAAACAGAAAGAGCCTGCATCAAAGCAAAAAGATCATTTTGCGTATTCTTCAGGGTAAATAAATAATCATCAGCATAGGCTTGAGCAATCATGCTGCGATTTGCATCCAATTCCAAACCATAAAGGGAGCCTGTAGCCACGAGATGATCAATATATTGCAGCATAGGATGAGTAGCAATGGCATACAATAAAGCACTAAGGGGACATCCCTGACGGACCGAACAATGAAGAGTCCATTCATTAGATAGATCTCCAGAAAGAATGCAAGCTGCATTGCTGTCCCTATAAAGCCAGTAAATAATCTGCTGCATTTTTGTTCCAAACCCCAAAGAACACATTGTTTGCGAGATGAAATCCCATTGAACTGTATCAAAGGCTTTTGCAATATCCACCTGTAAGAGCAGAACATCCTACTGCGTGTATTTTGGCATATTCAATCCCAATATAAGCATTGACAATATTATGAGAATATCTCGTCTCCTGGTAGAAGCAACTGAGCAGTAAAAGTCGCTAATACCAGAGAGGGCAGCGGCTAAATGTGATGGATGTGGCTGCCCACCCTGGACATGAGCAAACCATATCCGTAGGGCTGCCTCCGTAAGGTCCTCCTCTGTGTAAAAGGCATCTGGAATCCTGATGCTGGCAGATCGGCCTCTCAAGTGAGGCTCTGAGATAGCCAGAACAACAGGGAAGTGGTCTGAAGTGGAAACCCCCGCAGCAATGCATACCGATCCGCCTCTGTCTAGTGCCCAGTCATCTACATAAAATCTGTCAATGCGTGCATGAATAGGCATCTGTTGCCTCCTGTTCGACCAAGAGAACAGGAGGGTCTGTGGCTGAATAAGAAAGGCATCATCACACCAAGTATCTCTGCCATAGAAATGGAAAAGGAAGGCATCCCAAGCTGCTCTCTCCAAAGAGTGAAGTCCGCCTTCTCTACCCCCTTTTTTGTCTGAAGGTAACTCAACCATGTTAAAGTCACCTCCAATCACCCAAGAATCCACAATGGGGGCCCAGGAGAGCAAAGTCTTCCACATAAGGACACGTTCCCCTCTAATGTTGGAGGCATATAGGTTGAGGAAGCCAACCTTACGCCCTCCAATCAAAAGAATAATCCACTGAGCTCTAAAGGGGATAATGACTCCGTGCCCAACAACTAAGGGGAGAACCGACTGCGAAACTGAAATAGAAGTGCCTCCCCTAGTGCCCAAGGCAGGCGACCAAAAAGTATGGCCAGAAAGCAACTTGCCTGACTTGGCACAATCTCTATAATACAACTTGTGCTCTTGAATAAATAATATATCAATAGAACCCCCAGTAACACCTGGATGAAGCTGATCCCGGATCAGCTGTCTACGGCGGCGATGTGGGACGCCACCTAGGCCCTGTATGTTCCAACTGATAATCCTCATCGACGGGAGGATGTAGAGTGGAACACCTTACCCGACCTAGTGGCGGAAACAAACCCCTCAACAGGGGAAGACCTCCTGCTCGAGGAGGGAGGGAAGGAACCCAGTGGTGGAAAATCAATAGGGGAAAGAATCCTGGCACCTGAAGAAGAAGCCCTGTCAGTAGGAAACCCAACCACTGGCTCCCCAAAAGTAGCGGGCACAAACTCCTCCTCTGGGAAATCTGAACTCTCTGCCAAGGCTGAAAACGAGTTCCTGTGGAGCAATCCAGACACCGGAGTACGAAGGATCCCTTGTGAGGGGAAGAGGATCAACAGTGTAAGCTATCCCCTTCCCCTTATCCAAGGGAGGGAGTGAGGAATGCTCTCTATCCTGTGTCTGCCCAGCCGCGGAGATCTCTCCGTCCTCAAGAGGAACATCTGGCACTGCTGGATCTAAGGAAGAAGCTGCAACTGGGGAGGAGGTCGAAGCTTCAGCGTCTCGGACTGTGCAAGGTGAGATAGGAGGGACAGCTCGAGGTGAAGCAGAGTCTACTAATGTACCCTCGTGAACTGAAGGAGGGACTTGCACACGTACTGGAACCCACTGTAAAGCGTCGCGTGTGCCTGAGGGAGGTGGGGGTCGAGGAGCAGGTGAAGGACCTGTATCACCCCCCTGTCGAGGCCGAGGAATAGGTACTGGACCTGTACCACCACCTGACTGAGCAGGACCGCCACGTGAAGAACGAGGAGCAGGAGCTGGACTTGTACCACCCCTCTGTCGAGGTTGAGGGGCAAGTGCCGGGTCTAATCCCCCCCCCTGTCCCCCCTGTCGATGCCCTGAGGCGGCAGCTGTACCAGAGGGCTTCTTAGGCCTTTTCTTCTTCCTGGGGCAATCCCTGGCAAAGTGTCCCGAGGTCCTGCAAATCCTGCACTGGTCCTGCCTGCCTGAAATCTCCACTCTCTGGCGAAAAAAGGAACCATCCGGGCGCTGGATCATGACGTGGTCCATCTTGAGGTTAGGATCCTTGCAAAGGACCCTAACTCTAGGAACCCCATCAGCCTTGGTTGCCTCTGCTGCAGTCAATGGCAACCCAGGGAGGGGTGGGATCTTAGCAACTGCGCCAAAATGCTCCCCAATAACAGAAAGAAGTCGATGGTAAACCTGGGGAAGCCTGGGGAACCTAATGAAGAGCGAGAAGATTTTCTTATCTGCCTCTACTGGGTCGAAACCAAAATGAAAAGCTTCAGAGAAGATCTTCCTGTGTCCCAGGTGTAAAAACTCGGCCTTGAGCACAGTGCTCGCAGCCTCTGGAGTGTCAAAAACAACCTGGAAAAAACCTCGTCCCAGAAGGCGAACATCTAACAATCGAGGAGTGAGGTCTGGGGGGAGAGCCGCAAGCATCCAGTCTCTGGCTTGGGATCTGGAGGGGTGAGACCCGAAGATGCGTGCTAGCAATGTGGTAGAGCATTCAATCTCTACATCCTTCTTGAGATCCTTCTTGAGCTGCTGCAACTCGTCTTTAGAGAAAGTGATAGTTTTCGCGGCCGGTGGAGGCGGAGTAGGATTGGCTGACGGGGTATCCATCGCCAATCAAGGTGAGGAGGCCGACTCTAACAAAATAAAGGCTCCTTCCGTTCCAAAAGAGCTGCGGGAGAAAAGGGGGCAGACGGGGGGGAAAGGAGGCAAGGAGGAAGCAGGGGGGGAAGGGGAGGGAAGGAGGAGAGGGGCTGGGGCTGAGAGGGGAGAGGGGCAAGCTGAGAGGGAGGGAGGGGGCGTTGGAGGGGAGGGCTAAGAGGGAAAGGAGAGGAGAAGAAGGAGAGGGGAAGGAGAGAAGGGAAGGGCAGGAGGGGGGGGGAGGGGGCGGAGAAGCAGGGAGGAGGCGGGGGGAGCAGGCTGAGAGGTAGGGAGAGGACTGAGAGGAAGAGAGGGGGCGGGAGAGCAGGCAGGGAGGGGGCGGGACAGCAGGGGGGAGGCGAAGGGCAAGCAAGGGAGGGGGCGGGACAGGGGGAAGGGACGGAACAGCAGGGGGGAGGGGGCGGAGGCAGGGAGAGGGGGCGGAACAGCAGGGGGGAGGGGGCGGAGGCAGGGAGAGGGGGCGGAATAGCAGGGGGGAGGGGGCGGAAGCAGGGAGAGGGGGCGGAAGGGCAGGGGGAGGGAACGAGGGACAGGCAGGGGGAGGGGGCGGAGCAGCAGGGGGGGAGGGGGGGGAGCAGCAGGGAAGGGGCGAGGGACAGGCTGAGGGGAGAGAGAGAGAGGGACGGGCTGAGGAGGGGGAGCAGCAGGGGAACGGGGAGGAGCAGCAGCTCCCTATGTTCAAGTTCTTTGAAGTATCCAACTTCTTGCATTCAAAGCAAGCACCTGCAAAAAGACCCCATTTCAGTTTATAGAAGGCACTGCCCATCGAAACATTATTCATTGTAACCGAATAAGAGTCTGGGGTTGGATTATCTGTGTCAAATCTGTTTGAATTGCCACTAGGCCATGGTGGACAAACCACTTTGCCAAGAGATGCTGCAATTTTTTGGCAAAAGAGAAGCCAAACATTGAGGGGAAGTCCACAACTTCCACCCAGACATGGCATCTGTGTCGAATCAACGCCTGATAATCTCTAGTTGGAGACCAGGGCATTACATGAACCATCTATTGCCCATAGAAAAGAGGAGAGTGCTCCAATAAAATCTGCTTGTGCTCTTCATATGCCCTGATCACTTCAAAAAAGCCTCTTGCTACATAGTGAACCTTTTTGACATAGCAACCATCCAGGGTTCTAGTCAACCAACATTTGCAGCAACAGGCATATGTCCTGGAAAAAAGATAATGATGGCATGCTTGGCATATTCTTTGACTGGATCATCCACTTCCACCATGATGCTTGTAGTGGGATCGTACATCACCTCATATACTAGTTGAGCCTCTCTGCAGAGGCACGAAAAGTGTCATCCTGACCCATAACCTGCTTTTGCTTTTTGCTTTGGACCGATCTTTCTTTTTGAAAAGTCTTTTCATATGGACAGTCTGCCATTTTTCTGAAAAGGAGAAGAGGTAAAGAAACTGAAGAAGAAAACATAAAAGGATGGCCAAGAGAAAGGTAAGTCTGCAAGAGGTTACAGAAAGGGCATATACAGCTAGAGAAAAAAGGAGGGAGGGAGGAGTAAACTCAGGGACAGAAACCTGTGAAGAAGCTGCACAGAAGGACCCACAAACTATACGGCTGGATGCAGGAAATCTGTAAGGAATGTGAGCGTATGACCGGCTCTTAGAAAATTGTACGACTGGAAGTAGGGAACCTATACGGAAAAGCTGATCCGGGCTGTACGGGACCTGTACGGACTGCACACAACCTGTACGGTGTACGGACGTCGACAACTGTACGGTTGTAGATGACCTACACGGAAAGGCCACACGGGGCCCGTACAGATGTACGGACAGTGCACGGGCACTAAGGAAAATCTGTACGGGGACATACAGATGTACGGACGGAAGGGGAAGGCTGTACGGGGGGTCTTGACGGGGCTGAACAGACAGAGGTCGCTTCTCTCTCTCACACACACACACACCACCTGCTCTCTCTCTCTTCTTTACTGGCAGGATCCACGATACCGATTCTCCTCTATGCAGATGGACGTGGTTCTTATTTCTTCCTCCCAGCAGGGTTTACCAGGCACATCTCCATGCACTCCACAGCTTTTGTCAGGACAGAGGGTTGTCTGTATATGAGTAGCAACCTCAAAATAAGGTGCTACAATTACATCAATTGAAAATTTCAGTATATGCCAAAAAGACCTCATGATCTATGCAGCGGGTCTACAAGCAATCAAAGAAAGATTGCTACAGAGAACTCCTAAAAAAGCCAAACAGAGAGAAAGTAGGATCACCAAAGGCTTTACAATTCCTATATGTCCATAAAGTCCATAGTGCCCAGTAGCGAACCCAAACGAAGAAAAGATGAAACTCCGGTCTGGATGTATGAAACCCAAATAGCCAGAAGAACTTCCCAAACGGAACAGATGGAAATCTCGCTCGCAGGCGCTATCGAAGCAGATTAAAAAACTCATGAGAGCACAGACAACGCCAAAACAAATGAGGCACAGTATCCGAAGAAGTAGAACATTTGTGGCAAAGTGCAGGAGCAATGTGTCGATGAGCTAATAGCTGTGTAGATGGAAACACTCCCAAAAGAACTCGCCAAAAGAAAACCTATTCTGAAGCGGTACTTTATAGACCCAAAGTTGATGTAATCTTTTCCTCCACCACTTGGCTAGGCGATGCATTTGCCAAATAGAATCACCTCTCTCTGAAACCCAAAGTTGAGGCAAAAGGATTTTATACAATGCAGGTATAGTAATCTGAGATAGCCTCAAAGGACGAGAAGAGGACCCTAGAGAAGTCAAAGTACAATCTTCCAACTGGTCCTGGAGTTCCAAATGAGGAATCGGAACAAAAGGCAAAAGCATAGAAGTAATTTGTCGCCACAAAAGACGATAATGAGAGCCCAATACATATGTAGGGTTGCTAGAGAAAAGGGGAGCACAGTATCAACATCATCTATAACATCAACAACTATAACATCAACAACCGAGGTGATGCCCTTAAAAGAGACAAAATAGGAACGTCGAGGTTCCTGTAAAGCCAAGATAAATTAACATGAAGACCAGCTGCCAAACCATAAACAGAGAGGGCTTGCATCAAGGCACTAAGATCATGGGGCATATTCTTCGGGGTAAAGAAAGAATCATCAGCATAAGCTTGAGCAACCATGCTGCAATTAGCATCCAATTCCAAGCCATGAAGTGATCCTATAGCCACAAGATGATCAATATATTGCAGCATAGGATTAGTAGCATTGGCATACAGTAAAGTACTGAGAGGGAATCCTTGGCGGACCGAACAATGAAGAGTCCACTCATCAAAGATATCCCCAGAAAGAATGCAAGCCGCATTGCTATCTCTGTAAAGCCAGTAAATTATCCGCTGCATTTTTTGTCCAAACCCTAAAGCTCGCATAGTTTGCGAGATGAAATCCCATTGAACTGTGTCAAAGGCTTTTGCAATATCTACCTGCAAGAGTAGAACATCCTGCTGCGTGTATTTGGCATATTCAATCCCAATATAAGCATTGGCAATGTTATATGTGATATGGTGACGTGGAACAAAGCCATATTGGGAGGGATACAACCCATCATGCAAATAATCTTTAATCCGATCAACCACCATTTTGGCAATGATCTTGTAAATGACTGGCATGAGTGTGATTGGCCTCTAATCACCAAGTGAATCACATAGCTACTTTTTTGGAATCAGTTTGAGAAGACCCTTTTTCCATGACACAGGCATCTGCTGATTTTGCCATGCTGTATTTACTGTTTGCAGCAAGGTGAATTTAAGAAGATCCGTGAATGCAAGAAAAAATTCAACAATGAGACCATCCCATCCTGGAGATTTCCATCTATCACAGGATCTCAGTGCATCAGACAATTCCCTTTCAGTGAAGGGATGTTCAAGTTCCAAAGCCTATGCATCAGACAGAATTGGATGAATATGCTGCAAAAGAATCTGACGTGCAGACACGACCCGAGCACAGAGAGTATCCACATGCCCACGCACATAAATCAGCAAGCTCTGAACGAGATGTTGACCAAGAGCCATCAGGAATCCGGATCCGACAAATATTGGCAACTGTTCTTTTGTAGTGTAAACTCTTAAAAAATTACTTGGAAGAGCAGCCTTTATCCAAAAATGCCCATTGTCTGGATCGAGTTTCCCATTTAGCAAGCTTTCTGCGATCATCGGATTGAAGAGAGAATTGAGCCTGACATAAGAGCATGCTTTCCTTTGAAGACAAAGGGCGAAGATGAGCAAGCTCAATAAAACTCTGGCAAGTAAATTTGACATGTGCTACAATCTTCCTTGTGGCTTGCATATAGGATTTGCCATAATCTCGAATAACTAGCAACAAAAGCCTTCTAGGCATAATCCAAACCAATGTGTATCTGACGAGAGAGAGGCTGAATAGCATCAGAGACGAAGGCTTTAAAGTCAACATGCTCCAGATAACTATTATTAATCAGCAAAAGCCTTTGGCAACACAGCTGCTGCTCCTCCCCGTGAGCTACTGCCCTCCCCTCTCCCTCTCTCAGCCAGCCCCCTATCCCTCTCCCTCTCCCTCTCTCAGCCAGGCCCCTCTCCCTCTCCCTCTTCCTCGCTGCCCCCCCCTCGCCGCTCCTCCTCTCCCTCCCCTCTCGCCAGCCCCCTCTCCCTCCTCCCTCACCCTCCCTCTCCCCTTCGTCCTCCCCACCCTCCCTCTCCCCCCCCCCCGCTACCCCCTACCTCTCCCCTCCCCGCCCAACCTCTCCCCCACCCGTCAGCCCCCCGCCCCCCTTCTCCTCCCCCGTCCCCTTCCCCCATCATCCCTCTCCCTCGCCAGCCCCCCCCCCCCCCCCGCTGCCCCCCTCCCCAATGCCCCTTTCTCCTCTCCCCTCCCCTGCTGCCCCCCTCCCCGCTGCCCCTTCTCCTCCGTCCTCCCTCTCCCCCGCCAGCCCCCCCGCCCCCTTCTCCTCCCCCGCCCCCCCCCCTCGCCCTCCCTCTCCCCCCCCCCCGCTGCTTTCCCCCTCCCCGTTGCCCCCTTCTCCTCCGCCCTCCCTCTCCCCCGCCAGCCCCCCCGCCCCCTTCTCCTTCCCCGCTCCCCTCCCTCCCCCCCCAGTTGCTCTCCCCCCCAAGGTGGCCCCCCCCCCCCCTCCGGGGGGAAAAAAAAAAAAGAGGTATTAAAAAAAAAAAAAAACCTCCTCCCTCTCCCTCCCTGCCCCCTTCCTCCCTATCTCAGCTCCCCACGCCTCCCCCTCAGCCTACCTCTGTCTCCCCTCTCTTTCTCCTTCCTGCCCCTCTCTTTCCCTTCCCTTCCCCTCTCTCCTACCCTCTCTTTCTCCTTCTTCCTGCACCCGCGTTCAGGGCGTCCTTGGCAGTAGTTTCATAGACAGAGCTTTTTCAGCGTTGGAATCGGCCTTTTCACATCGATTGGTGAATGGATCCCCATTCAGCCAATCTCCGTCCACCTCCATCGGCCACGAGAACCGTCATTTTTTCAGAAGACGAGCTGCAGCAGCTCAAGAAAGATGTGGAATTAGAGGGCTCCACATCACTTTTCGCACGCATCTTTGGGTCACACCCTTCCAGATCACAGGCTAGAGACTGGATGCTGGCGGCGTTACCAGAAGACCTCGCCCCTCACCTCAAGGATATTCGACTTTTAGGACGTGGATTCTTCCAAGTGGATTTCGACTCCCACGAGTCCACAGCCCTTGTTCTCAAAGCTAATCCCCTTGCTTTGGGTTCGAGGAGGATCTTTGTTTTGCCCTACACCTTGGGCTTCGATCCGAACGAGGAGGACAGGCAGGTCACATCACTATTCATTAGGTTTCCTGGTCTTCCTCAGGTCTACCATCGACTGCTTGCCACTATCGGCGGAGCCATATTCGGAGTGGTCACAGAGATCCCCTCCCTTCCTGGCATGCCTTCTTCCTTGGCAGAGGCAGTCAGTGCAGACGGGGTGCCTCGTGTTAGGGTCATTGTCTCTGACCCTAACATCTCAGATGACCACATTATGCTTCAGCGTCCAGACAGCTCTCTTTTTTGACAGAGAGTCGAGATTTCAGGTAGACAGGACCAGTGCAGGATCCTTTGGGCACTTTGCTAGAGACTGCCCAAGGAAGAGAAAAAGACCCAAGAGGTCTTCTGGTGTGGCTCCTTCACGTACTATCACGACTGCACCTCCCCAGCACCCTATACCACGCACTCCAGGACCACCAAGAGCAACAGGGCGCCCTGCTTCGCACAACCCAGGACCACCAGGGGTAGCAGGGCGCCCAATGCCCGTAGCACACCTAGTACCACGATGGAGAGCTATCAGAGCGGCTCCCTTACCTCAGGAGGAGACTTTGATCCTGTTCAGACAGACGCCTTCCAGACTCCAGAGGTGGATGTTGCTGTGCAGCCCCAGACTCTACAGTTTCACATCAGGAGGGGTCTTTAGATCCACCAGCCCTAGTCACTTTGGTCTCTGACCCCTTGGTTTCTGACCACGAGGGGACTACAGATGCTTCTTCCCCGCAGACTGTTTCTGCCACAGTCAGGACAACCGAGAAAGTGCAGGCGCAGATGAGGGCTCCTGATTCCTCTTCACCCCAGCCACAGGCCTCCTCAACCCCCAGCTCCAGTTCTGCTGACAGAGGCCTGGCAGGTCCTTCTCCTCCATCTTTCACGAGTGCAGGTCTTCTTCGCACTCCTCGGCCAGACTTGCTTATCAGGAATTCTTTTTTCGGCACTGAGAGATTCGGCGACTTTCATGGATGATGAGGAGTTTGTGCCCTCCACCTCAGGGGTCCCGGTCATTGCGATTCCTTCTTACAGGGCCTTCCTTTGAGGAGGTGTGGGGATCCTTTCACCTGTTGAGTTTCCTGCCCTGAGCAGGAGTGTTCGGCCCGGGGGAAGCTGGTCTGCTCTACTAGGTTGGGAAAGCCTTTCCATCCAGCATCCTCCTGTCGATGAGGATAGTCAGCTGGAACATACAGGGCCTAGGCGGAGTTCCACACCGTCGCAAAAGGCAGTTGATCCGGAACCAGCTTCATCCAGGCGTCACTGGAGGTTCTATTGATATCCTTTTTATCCAGGAACACAAACTGGATGCCAGTGATTGCTCTAAGTCTGGCAAACTGCTTTCAGGACATACCTTCTGGTCGCCTGCTATGGGCACAAGGGGAGGTACCTGCATTTCAGTCTCTCTTTCTATTCTCTCCTTGGTTGCTGGTCATGGTATTATCTCCCCTTCTAGAGCTCAATGGATCATCATTTGATTGGAGGGCGTAAGATTGGTCTTCTCAATCTTTATGCTCCCAACAACAGAGGGAGCGGATCTCCTTTGGAAGGAGTTACTCTCTTGGGTCCCCTTTGTAGATTCTTGGATCATTGGTGGCCGACTTCAACATGGTTGCTATCCTGAAAGCATGGGCCAGCTTCAGGAGTACTCTTCGCAGGATTCCCCATCCACCCGTGAAGAGATTGAAAGGCAAGCCTATCATGTGGAATGACAGATTTTGGATGAGCTTGGCAAACCACTTGGAGCTTCTCCTTACATGCAGTGGCCAAGATGGGAGAGGGGCTTGCATCTACAGTGGGAGCATGGAAAGCCTTCAAGGAAGCTTTCTGCAGACCAACAGGCCCAGATGGTTCTTAATCTCAGAGGGAGTGCAGGGAGAGTCCAACAGATTGATGCAGCCTTGCCCTTGGATTGGGTGGACACAGATGACATGCCTATTACTTGCTCCACCTGGATGGGGCATTTTCCAGATTGGGAGTACCTTTACAGGTGATTGCTTTTCTTGACCCACATGAGGGATGCCTTAGTATTTTGATGTTTCTGCGGGGGGCAGGCTGTCCAGATCCACAGACGATATCTTGTTGGAGGTACCGTTTCAACCAGTCAGGATAGTGGGCTTCATGGAGCATGGCTCTCTTTCACATTGGTACTTGGATCATGACCCGCTTCTCCTCGCCCTTGGCTCGTGGAGGCTATGGGTCTATGGAGGTGTCGCAATTAAGTTTTTGCAGTGGGACCCTAGGGAATGGGAATGGATAGATGAAGGGCACCGAGAGAAGGGCATCCCCTTCTTTCGTTACACGGTCAGTAATGCTAGGAAATTCCAGCTCAGCTCTAGGGGTTGGAAGCTACTAGAGCTCTCCATTGGGAGAACTTTCAGATTTCTACTGACTTGCAGAGAATTTTTGGCAGAGGCTCTGGAAATCCCACCGCAATAGAAAAATCACTCTCTTCTTTTGGCTTTTTATTCATGGTAGGATAGCAGTGAATCATTGGAGATCCAAGTTCGGAGCTGAGCTGACGCTTCTTGCCCTCGCTGCCTTTCTGCTTTGGAGACAATACAGCACTGCCTATGGGATTGCAAACAGGCGAGAATCATATGGAAGGGGATTGCAAGACTTTTCAGCACTTTTGTTCGCCTACCTTTCTATATGACCTGGGGATCAGTGGCTTGGCTTACTCTTTCAAGGCCCTAGGTATTTTTTGAGAGACTTGACTCCTCTTGGGCTCTTCACATCCGACGATACCTTGCTGAGTTCAGTGGCAAAGATGTTTGGTAAGATGATGCTTTTCACACTCAGCCACAGTCTCTTCTATTCTCTTAGTCGAATAGGAGAGTACGGATGCCTATGCACGCATGGATTGACAAATTTTACGTGGATGATTGGGCACTGGACAGAGTGGGACAGTATGCATCAGCGCTGGGGTGTCCACTTCAGATCATTTTCCAGTTGTTTTGGTGGTTTCAGAGCCTCGGGCGAGAGGCCATATGCCTGTATCAGGATTCCAGATGCCTTCTATGCAAAGGAGGGCCTCACAGAGGTAGTGCTACGGATTTGGGTTCTCACCTACAGGGAGGGCAGTCGTCCCCGTAGATGTGGCTGCAGCCCTCACTGACATTAGCAGCTTTTATCATTCTGTTGTTGGTATTAGGAGAGATGAGATTCGCAGGCGAGAGATTGCCATTTGCCAGCAGCTGGCAGCTCTGCAGAGAGAAGAGCAGAAACGGCCTACAAATGCTTGGATTTAGGAGCGCCTTGCTGCAGCAAGGCTCATCAGCAGGCACTTTTAGATCAGAGAGCAGAGTATGCCTTTCACGCCAAAGAGTCTTTTTGGACGTAGATCGGAGGTAGATCAACAAGTAGTTCTTCTCTACTCTTAGCCCTAGACATAGTAGAGAGTGTGTTTCGCAGCTTGTTGACTCAGACGGGGTACTTCAGACACATCCAAATGCTGCCATGCAGATTGCTTCAGTTTACTATGCTCCCTTCTGACTACAGATCCTCATTCACAGGCCAGAGATGATACTAGACAGGTTGTTTGGCAGCATATTCCTATGTTGGTGGATCGAGGTATGAGAGCCTCACTTGATGCATGCTTCACTAACATAGAGTTCACGACTGCTCTTACTGCCCTTCATAAGGGTAGTTGTCCCCGTCAAATGGACTTACACCCTCTTTTTTATTATTCTTTGGGATCAGATTGGGGATTACATCACCTCAGCCCCTGCAGGGCGGTTTGGGACTCGGGTGAGATGCCAGACTCATTCTCGGAGGGTCTCATTCATCTTATCCCAAAAGGAGGTTGCAGAAATTTAGTGTCTCAGTTTAGACCAATCACCTTACTGGGCACTTTGTATAAGATCTTGGCAAAAGCCATCAGAATGCGATTGCAAACCCATCCTACCAGATCTTATACATGACACGCAAAGAGACTTTGTCCATGCAAGAAGCATTTTTGATAACATTTTCTCATTTGGGAGGCTTCTGAGTGGGCTATGAATCAGGGCCATAGGCTGGCAATTATACTCCTGGACTTTGAAAAAGCATATGACAGGGTAAATTGGGGTTTTCTAGAGGGAACTCTTCTTCGCTTTTTTTTTTTTTCAAAAAAGAAACTTCTATTAAGTAAGAAAGAAACCCGCTAGAGCAAGCTCTATGTGGAAATACACCATGCTAAGCATGTAATAAAAACACCTCAGAGGAATGAGGTAGAAAGAAACCAAGGTTGAGGCTGAAAATGCCATCTCAACCCTGTAGAAGTCTCAGCAAAGAAGGGAGAGTCTCTCCAATCTCTGAGAAAAGTAACTCTCATGGAGGAGGCTGCTCGAGATGATCCTTGCATGGTCGCCCAAATGGCCATCAGAGTGTGTATCGTATCTGTCCAAGTACTGGCCAAGGTCTGAGAAGGGTGAACGTGAGAACCTCCAAAGCCTCAGTACACCTGGCTCTCCAAATGTGCCATGCTGCAATGCTAGCTAGGATCTCCCATGGAGGGTCGACCGAGGAGTGAGCAGCCCTGAAAAGAGTGGCCGGAACATCCTCTAGAGAGCACGACTCCACAAGGTGTCGTCGGATGTTAAGAGCCCAAGACGAGTCAAGTCTCTCAAAAAATACCTGGGGCCCTGAAAGAGTAAGCCAAGCCACTGATCCCCAGGTTATATAGAAAGGTAGGCGAACAAAAGTGCTGAAAAGTCTTGCAATCCCCTTCCATATGATTCTCGCCTGTCTGCAATCCCATAGGCAGTGCTGTATTGTCTCCAAAGCAGAAAGGCAGCGAGGGCAAGAAGGGTCAGCTCCGAACTTGGACCTCCAATGGTTCACTGCTATCCCACCATGAATAAAAAGCCAAAAGAAGAGAGTGATTTTTCTATTCCGGTGGGATTTCTAGAGCCTCTGCCAAAAAATTCTCTGCAAGTCAGTAGAAATCTGAAAGTTCTCCCAATGAGGAGCTCTGGTAGGCTTCCAACCCCTAGAGCTGAGCTGGAATTTCCTAGCATTACTGACTGTGTAACGAAAGAAGGGGATGCCCTTCTCTCGGTGCCCTTCATCTATCCATTCCCGTTCCCCAGGGTCCCACTGCAAAAACTTAATTGGGACACCTCCATAGAGCCACAGCCTCCATGAGCCAAGGGCGAGGAGAAGCGGGCCAGGATCCAAGTACCACTGTGAAACAGAGCCATGCTCCATGAAGCCCACTATCTTGACTGGCTGAAACGGTACCTCCAACAAGATATCGTCTGTGGATGTAGACAGCCTGCCCCCCGAAGAAACATCAAATACTAAGGCATCCTCATGTGGGTCAAGAAAAGCAATCACCTGTAAAGGAACTCCCAATCTGGAAAATGCCCGCATCCAGGTGGAGCAAGTAATAGGCATGTCATCCGTGTCCACCCAATCCAAGGGCAAGGCTGCATCAATCTGCTGGACTCTCCCTGCACTCCCTCTGAGACTAAGAACCATCTGGGCCTGTTGGTCTGCAGGAAGCTTCCTGAAGGCTTTCCATGCTCCCACTGTAGATGCAGGGCCCCTCTCCCATCTTGGGCACTGCATGTAAGGAGAAGCTCCAAGTGGTCTGCCAAGCTCATCCAAAATCCTATAATTTCACATGATAGGTTGCCTTTCAATCTCTTCACGGGTGGATGGAGGAATCCTGCGAAGAGTACTCCTGAAGTTGGCCCATGCTTTCAGGATAGCAACCATAAGAGGGGAAGAGGGAGACCTGAGGTGGGCTGTGGTGAAAACCCATCTAGTACTGTGTGTCCAATCCTCTCTTGAAGTGGGCATGCGAGACTGTATGCATCTGATAAAAAAATCCTTCCAAGGCTCTTGTCCTTGAATAAGCCCTCTCACAACGAACTTGCAGAGTAAAGCTCTGCACTGTATATCTGGGTCGATGATATTCAAACCCCCTTCTCTTGTAGGTAGAATCAAGGTCTCCCAAGCCGCCGTGGCTGTAACATCAGTTGTGCCATCTAGACCACTCCATAAAAAGTTTCGTACAGGCCTCTTAAGCTGAGTGATACAATCCCTCGAGTGGCACCAACAAGAGCATACAAACCATGCTGTGGCTAGAAGAACCTGGTTAACCACCACCATCCTGGAGGCCAAGTCAAGTTTGGCTGAGCTCTAGAAAAGGAGCTTTCTTCTGATGCCCAAATATGTGATGGAGAAGCCCCTCTGTACCCAAGTGAAGACAATATCATTACCCCAATCTAGGGTGTCATCCTCGCAAATCCAAAAACCACTGGATTTATGCCTATTATTGTGTGCACCTGCAGCCGTGCAAAACAACTGTCTGGAAGGAAGTGAGTGTCCTAAGGGAGGCATCCAAAAAAACAGCTGTGTCATCTGCCAACTCACTATCCAGGAGCTCTTCTTCCCGGCGGATAGGAAGCCTCAGCCCATAAATATCAGCTTGAGATCTAATGTAGATACTCATAGCTTCCGCCACAAACAGAAAAAGAAACGGGGCAAGAGGACATCCCTGGCGGACGGATTTGGAAATCTGAAACCTGTCCCCTCTTACCCCCCCAATGAGCAACTGGCTATGGGCTTATCTGTAGAGAGAGGATACTCCTCTAATCCATGCATCTGAAAAACCAAAGCAAGATAGGGTACCCTCGAAGAAATCCTAGTCTACTCAGTCGTAAGCTTTCTCAAAGTCCAAGAGTAGAATGGCCAATCTCTGGCGGCTCTGCATGGCCCATTTTGAGGCGTCCCAAAATGAGAAAATACTATCAAAAAAACTTCTGCCATGCACAAACCCTGTCTGCGTGTCATGAATTAAATCTGGAAGAAAAACCTGTAGCCGCAGACTGATGGCTTTCGCCAGAATTCTTGTAAAAAGTGCCTAAAAGAGTGATGGGTCTCCATTGAGACACAAGATTCTAGTACCCCCTTTGGGATGAGATGAATGAGATCATCTATGAGTGAGTCCGGCATCTCGCCAGAGTCCCACACGCCCTGCAGGGCTGATGTAATGTGATCACCAATCTGCTCCCAAAAAGTAATAAAAAAGGAGGGGGTAAGTCCATCTGAACCTGGGCACTTGCCCTTGTGAAGGGCAAGTAATGCAGTCTTGAATTCTGCATTGGTGAAAGGTGCATCTAGAGAAACATACATCTCATCCTTCACCAATACAGGGATACACTACCAAATAACCTCTCTGGCATCATCAATGGCATGTGTGCCTGGATCTGCAGTAAGAAGGGATGCAAAAAAATCTAAAGCTACAACGCATGACAGCATCAGGATCTGACTGTAACACCCCGTCTAAGTCAACAAGCTGCGAAACACTATCTCTACTATGTCTGGGCCCATGAGTAGAGAAAACATGTTTGTTGACCCTGCCACCCATCTGAATCCAAAAGGATTCCCGTGCATGAAAGGCATACTCTGCTCTCTGATCGAACAATGTATGCAAATGAGCCCTTGCTGCAGCAAGGCGCCGCTCCTGAATCCAAGCATCTGTGGGCCTCTTCTGCTCTTCCCTCTGAAGGGATGCTAACTGCTGGCGTCTACCAATCTCACATATGAGAATCTCACGTCTCCTAGAATCAGCGACTAAATGATAATAGTCACTAATTCCGGATAAAGCTGCAGCTACCTGAGATGGATGGACAGCTCCACCCTGTATGTGAGAAACCCAAATCTGTAAAATATCCTCCGTGAGGCTCTCTCTGCATAAAAAGCATCCGGAATCCTGACACTGGAAGAGCGTCCTCTCCGATGAGGCTCAAGAATCTGCAACACCACTGGAAAATGATATGAGGTGGAAACCCCAGTAGAATTGCATACAGATCCTCCTCTGTCGAGTGCCTAATCGTCTACATAAAATGTGTCAATCCATGCATGAATGGGCATGTGTATTCTCCTGTTCGACCAAGAGTACAGGAGTGACTGTGGCATAATATGAAAGGCATCATCCAACCAAGTGTCTCTGGCATTGAACTGAAAGAGAAAGGCATCCCAAGCTGCCCTCTCCAAAGAATTAATTCCACCCTGTCTGCCTCCCTTTTTGTCTGAAGGCAACTCAACCATGTTGAAGTTGCCACCAATGATCCAAGAATCTGCAATGGGGGCCCAAGAGAGTAACTCCTTCCAAAAAAAGATCTCCTCCCCTCTGTTGTTGGGAGCATAGAGATTGAGAAGACCAATCTTACACCCTCCAATCAAAATAATGATCCATTGAGCTCTAGAAGGGGAGATAATCCCATGACCAGCAACCAAGGGGAGACTAGAAAGAGAGACTGAAATGCAAGTACCTCCCCTTGTGCCCATAGCAGGCGACCAGAAGGTATGTCCTGAAAGTAGTTTGCCAGACTTAGAGCAATCACTGGCATCCAACTTGTGTTCCTGGATAAAAAGGATATCAATAGCACCTCCAGTGACGCTTGGATGAAGCTGGTTCCGGATCAGCTGCCTATTGCGATAGTGTGAAACTCCGCCTAGGCCCTGTATGTTCGACCTGACTATCCTCATCGATAGGAGGATGCTGGATGGAAAGGCTTACCCTACCTAGTAGAGGAGACTAGCTTCCCCTGGGCCGAAACACTGCTACTGAGGGCAGGAAACTCAACAGGTGAAGGGATCCCCACACCTGCTGAAAGGGAGGCCCTATCAGAAGGAATCCCAATGACCAGGACCCCTAAGGTGGAGGGCACAAACTCCTCATCATCCATGAAAGTCGCTGAATTTGCTAGTGCCGAAAAAGAATTCCTGATAAGCAAGTCTGGCCGAGGAGTGCGAAGAAGACCTGCACTCGTGGAAGATGGAGGAGAAGGACCTACCAGGCCTCTATCAGCAGAACTGGAGCTAGGGGTTGAGGAGGCCTGTGGCTGGGGTGAAGAGGAATCAGGAGCGCTCATCTGCGCCTGCACTTTCTCGGTTATCGTGACTGTGGCAGGAACAGTCTGCGGGGAAGAAGTACCTGTAGTCCCCTTGTGGTCAGAAACCAAGGGGTCAGAGACCAAAGTGACTGGGGCTGGTGGATCTAAAGGCCCCTCCTTATGTGGAGCTATAGTGTCTGGGGCTGCAGCAACATCCACCTCTGGAGTCTGGGAGGCGTCTGTCTGAACAGGATCAAAAGTCTCCTCCTGAGGTAAGGGAGCCGCTCTGATAGCTCTCCATCGTGGTACTGGGTGTGCTGCAGGCATTGGGTGCCCTGCTGCCCCTGATGTCCTGGGGTGTACGAAGCAGGGCACCCTGTTGCTCTTGGTGGTCCTGGAGTGCGTGGTACAGGGTGCTAGGGAGGTGCAGTCGTGGTAGTACGTGAAGGAGCCGCACCAGAAGACCTCTTGGGTCTTTTTCTCTTCCTTGGGCAGTCTCTAGCAAAGTGCCCAAGGGTCCTGCAAATCCTGCACTGGTCTTGTCTACCTGAAATCTCGACTCTCTGTCGAAAGAGAGAGCCGTCTGGACGCTGAAGCATAATGTGGTCATCTGAGATGTTAGGGTCAGAGACAATGACCCTAACACGAGGCACCCCGTCTGCACTGACTGCCTCTGCCAAGGAAAAAGGCATGCCAGGAAGGGAGGGGATCTCCGTGACCACTCCGAATGTGGCTCCGATAGTGGCAAGCAGTCGATGGTAGACCTGAGGAAGACCAGGAAACCTAATGAACAGTGATGTGACCTGCCTGTCCTCTTCAACCGGATCGAAGCCCAAGATGTAGGGCAAAAGAAAGATCCTCCTCGAACCCAAAGCCAGGGGATTAGCTTTGAGAACAAGGGCTGTGGACTCGTGGGAGTCGAAAACCACTTGGAAGAATCCACGTCCCAAAAGTCGAATATCCTTGAGGTGAGGGGCGAGGTCTCCTGGTAACGCCGCCAGCATCCAGTCTCTAGCCTGTGATGTGGAAGGGTGTGACCCAAAGATGCGGGCGAAAAGTGATGTGGAGCCCTCTAATTCCACATCTTTCTTGAGCTGCTGCAGCTCATCTTCTAAAAAAATGACGGTTCTCGCGGCCGGTGGAGGTGGACGGAGATTGGCTTAATGGGGATCGATTCGCCAATCGATGTGAAAAGGCCGATTCCAACACTGAAAAAGCTCAGTCTGTGAAACTACTGACCAGGACGCCCTGAACACGGGCACCGGAAGGAGGAGAAGGAGAGGGTAGGAAAGAGGGGAAGGGAAGGGAAAGAGAGGGGCAGGAAGAAGGAGAAAGAGAGGGGAGACAGAGGTAGGCTGAGGGGGAGGCATGGGGAGCTGAGAAATGGAGGAGGGAGGCGGGGAGGGAGAGGGAGGAGGTTTTTTGTTTTTTGTTTTTAACTCTTTTCTTGTTTTTTGTTTTTGTTTTTTTTCCCCCCTCCTTCCGGGGGGGGGGGGGGAGGAGAAGGGGACGGGGGGGCTGGCGGGGGAGAGGGAGGGCGGAGGAGAAGGGGGCAGCGGGGAGGGGGAGTGCAGCGGGGGGGAGAGGGAGGGTAAGGGGCGGGGGGCGGGGGAGGAGAAGGGGACAGGGGGGCTGGCGGGGGAGAGGGAGGGCGGAGAAGAAGGGGGCAGTGGGGGAGGGGAGAGGAGAAAGGGGCAGTGGGGAGGGGGGCAGCGGGGGGGGGGGGGGGGGGGGGCTGGCGAGGGAGAGGGATGAAGGGGGAGGGGACGGGGAGGAGAAGGGGGGCGGGGGGCTGACGGGTGGGGGGGAGGTTGAGCGGGAAGGGAGAGGTAGGGGGTAGCGGGGGGGGGAGAGGGAGGGCGGAGAGGAGGAAGGGGAGAGGGAGGGTGAGGGAGGAGGGAGAGGGGGCTGGCGAGAGGGGAGGGAGAGGAGGAGCAGCGAGGGGGGGAGAGGGGGGGGCAGCGAGGGAGAGGGAGAGAGGGCTGGCTGAGAGAGGGAGAGGGGAGGGCAGTAGCTCACGGGGAGGAGCAGCAGCTCAGGCTCATTTGATTTTTCTTTTAGATTTTTGAGTTTTTACAATGACAAAGATGGAGTTTTCCCCCCTTCTTCGCTTTGGATTTTCAGATTTGTGGATTACAGGGGTTTTTGCTTTTACAGGTCAACCCATAGCCAGGTACTCATTGGTGGAGTCAGGGGAAACAGGTTTCAGATTTCTAGATCAGTCCACCACAGGGATGCCCTCTAGCCCCCTTTTTATTCTTATTTGTGGCTGAAGCTATGAGCCTCTATATTAGAGCTCAAGCTGATATCTTTGGGCTGAGACGTCCGTTGAGATAGGAAGAGGAGTTGCTGGATAGGGAGCTGGTAGATGACACGGCTATGTTTTTGGATGCCACTCCACAAACACTCACCTCTTTCAAGACAGCCTTGTATTTGTTTTGCATTGCAGCAGGGGCTTACATTAACTGGAACAAATCCAATGGTTTCTAGATTAGTGATGAGGACACTCCAGATTGGGGTGCTGATATTGGCTTTATTTGGATTCAGAGGGGTGTCTCCGTCAAGTATCTTGGATGCCAAGTTGGGGTGGGTATTTCTCGTGCACAGCAATTCGCTTCCGTGCTGGAGAGCATTAGGAGGAAAATCCTATTTTGGAGTTCGGCCGAACTTGACCTTGCATCCAGAGTGGTGGTTGTATATCAGGTACTATTGGCTACAGCCTGGTTTGTTTGCTCTTGCTGGCACCGATCTACAAGCAGTATCACTTAGCTCAAGAGACCTATCAGGAATTTTTTGTGGAGTGGATTAGACGGCACTTCAGATGTGATAGCCAGGGTGGCTTGGGAGGCTCTTATTCTACAAACTTAGGAAGGGGGTCTCGATATCATTGATCCATACTTGCAATGTAGAGCCTTGCTCTGCAAGATGGTGGTCAGAGGTTTGATGCCTGGTCAGGAGCCATGGAAGGATTTTTTCTTATGCAGTATACAGACATGCACACCTTCTCAGGGATGAGATTGGATGGACAGCCCTAGATGGATCTTTACGTCAGCCCATCTCAGATCTCCTACCTCCCCTCTCATGGCTGTCATTCTGAAAGCTTGGGACAGCTTCAAAAGTACTCTTCGGAGAGTTCCACCCTCCTCTCGTGAAGAAATTGATAGGCAGCCTGTCATGTGGAATGATTGCATACTAGATGAGCATGGCAGATCACTGGGCATGTCACACTACATGCAGTGGTCTAGATGGGAGTCGGGCCCTGCCTCCACGGTGGGTGCTTGGAAAGCTTTCAGGATGCTTCTAGATGATCAGAGTGTTCGTTCAGTTAGTCACCTTAGAGGAAGTGCAGCCAGGATGCAGCAGATAGATGCAGCCATACCAGTGGAATGGATGGATACAGACCATTTGCCTATCTCGGAGTCCACCTGGTTGGGGGCTTTTACGAGGACAGGTATCCCTCTGCAGGTTATAGCCTTGCGGGATGCACATGAGAATACCCTTGTCTTTCAGGTTCATGCAGGAAGCAGACTCCACAGATCTTCAGAGGACATTCTCTTGGAGGCTCCTTTTCAGCCTGTCAGGATTGCAGGATACATGGAGATGGGTAGAGACTCAAAGTGGTATCTTGATCCAGACCCCATTCTCCTAGCTCTTGGATCTTGCAGGCTTTGGTTGTATGGAGGTTCCCCTATTAGATCCTTGCAGTGGGATCCAGGGGAATGGGAATCGATAGATGAAGGGCACCGAGAGAAGAGCATCCCCTTTTTTTGTTACACGGTCAGAAATGCCAGGAGATTCCAGCTCAGTTGTAGAGGTTGGAGGCCCTCTAGAGCTCCTCATTGGGATACTTTTCAGATTTCTGCAGAGATGCAGAAAAACTTTTGGAGGAGACCTTGAAAATCCCTCAGGAATAGGAAAATCACGTTATTCATCTGGCTTACTATTCATGGAGGGATTGCAGTGAACCTGTGGAGATCCAGGTTCGGGGCTGACCCTACATGTCCTCGATGCCATTCAGCGGTTGAGTCAATGCGGCACTGCCTTTGGGAGTGCACTCAGTTGCATTTTTCATAGAGAACCTCTTCTTGACCTGGGGATCAGTTGCTTGGTTGTCACTCACTAGTCCACAGGCTTTCTTCGAGGGACATGACACGGACAAAGCTTTCTTTGTTTGATGACACCTTGTGGAGTCATGCTCCCTCTGGGATGTTCCGTTTACTCCATTCAAAGCTCCCCATGCTTCTGTAGACACATCTTGGGAGATTCTGGCTAGTATTACAGCATGGCATATTTGGAGAACCAGATGTACAAAGGCTTTGGAGGACTCCCAGGTTCACCCTTCTCAGACTATGGCCAATATCTGGGCAAATACTATACACACTTTGATGGCCATTTGGGCGAACATACAGGGAACCTCCAGGATTGCTACTGCTAAGAGGGTTGCTTTTCTCAAAGTTTGGAGGGGTTCTCCTTTCTTCTCTCTTCAGGGATGAGGTGGCATTTTCAGCTGCCACCTAGGATTTTTGTTTGCTCATTTTGAGCTGTTTTTTTCTCATGCCTGACATGATGTACTCCCGCACTTGAGCTTGCTCTATGGTTTTTATTCATACTTAATGAAGTACCTTTCTTGCAAAAAAAGGAAAGCATTGTAGAGGCAAATGGGCAACCCTTAACTTTGCCATCGATTTGTCCTAAAATAAAATCCCATTTATTTGGATGCCAGTGCCCAAAAGCCGAAGTAGTCAATTGTGATCCATACCAAGTGGGGGAGGGGGGAGCATGATGTCATGTATCTATGTCACAAAGGTGCCAAATGTGGGGGAGGAGTGAACCCACACTTCTGCAACGTTCCATAGCACCTTTAATTGTACTCCACAATAGCAATCACTGCATGTCCATATTTGCAGATCACCTCCACAGTTTGTTTTCATGCTCGCAGTTCTTGAATTGAATTAGAGAAAAGAAGACTACAAAACAGCATGAGACACCACAATAGAAGAGGCAACGGAGCAATATTAGGTTGACAGATAGCTTCTCTTTACGGGATCTATCTATTTCCCAAGAATTCTCCTTACAGCAGTTTTCTTGCTTTTGTACTATTAAGGAGCTTACAGTCAAGCTCTTTCTTATCACATCTGAGTTACTATATGATCTATACCTCAATTTTGGTGAAGGATATGTATATCCCTTGAAATACTTAGGTTTCTCTTATCATATGTTTAGAGTGATGAAAGCTCAGCCTGAATCCACCTTTGGCAATAAAGTGACTTTATTACTTGTCAAATATCTGAAGTACAAGGATATTTATAATCAGTGAATCCATATTCAAGCAACATATGCTCAAGCCAACAGTGCAGAAGGCTGCTTCTTTTCTTAGGGGACAGGTTTATCTTTGCTGAGATAGGCCATCTGCCTTGGGAGAATACAATGTAGTCCTTAAAGAAATTTATTTTCACATAATGTTGGTTTCTCTCTTTCAGCAGAGAATGGGTATAAACCTATGCTTTATACTATTGTAAGGAGAAACTCTTAGACATGCTACATATCTACTGGGATTTTGCAGAACCACAACTTGAGTGAGCAGTTTGACTTTCATAAGTATATGATTCGCTCTATGGAAGATGAGTTCAAGGAGATTGTTGGTATCAGGTGTGTGAAATCCAAATTTGAGAACTTTATTTTCTTGTTAATGAGTACACCTAGTTTTCTCTTCCTTGGCTTTCACCCTCATGCATTACTAAAGTTTCTTTCTGCTCTTATTGTCCAATTCGTCTCTACTGGCTTCAATTCTGATGCTGCAGTGCTTACTTATGGGGCTTTGTCATCCTCTTCATGCTTTTCAATGTTAATGGTAAGTACTTTATTCTTGTAGCTTATGCAAATGTAAAGATGAGTGGGTGAAATCATTATTTTAGAAAAAAGCTCATGATGACTGTGTTGGAATATGGAAGCAAGAACTAGAACTAGAAACTGGAAATGAAATAACAAGACTGAAAGACTAGAAATACCTTGAGAAGAGTGTAGACAAGACACAAGCTAGACTGATAGATTAGAATGATGTGACCCATTGAATATATGGGCCAAAGTACAAGACATAAAGCAAGAGTGCTTATGGGATAATTGTAGAAGTGCCACATGGCACACACTCAAGACATAAAGACTAGACTTAGACTTAGACAAATGTAGACTAGGAAATAGTACACTTAGTGTGCACTTATCTCCAACACCCTCCTTAAGTGGACACTAGGAGTAAGACAGAAAGACAAGACTAGAAGACAGACTGATAGACTGATAGACAAGATAGAAAACATGACAGACAAATGATCCTGAGACACCCCTCCTCAAGTGATATCCTCATATGGGTCCACAAGGGTAAGGACAAGATGGATCTAAAACACAGTCAGATTGATAGACAAATAGACAGACAGACAAGACTAGATAGACAGAAGACTGATTGTAGACAAATAGAAAGACCAAGACACTAGAACCCCTTGACCTACATCATCGGTGGTCAAGGTGGTAGACAAAACATAGAAGTAATCAGAAAGCCCACTTCTCATCATGTGAGGAAGGAACAGCAGGATCAGCTGATGGAGATGTTGCAGCAACATGGGCTGAGGTAGATACAGGAGCTGATGTAGAGGTTTTGGAGTAGCAGTCCCTCTCCCGGTGATTATCACGGCCACAAATGGTGCATGGATGAGCCTTGAAACAGTCCTTCTCCACATGATTAGTTTTGCCACAATGGGTGCAAGGCTTTCTTACCTTAGAACTTCCTTTCTTTGCTAAAAATGCAGTGTCAGTTACCTTTCGTTGTTGAGTTCTTTCTTCCTCTTGGAGAGCATTGATGATACCCTCAAGAGAAGGATTATTATGATACTTGAAGGTAGTGACAAGAGTAACATAGGAGTCAGGTAAGCTTTTGAGAAGCACAGCAATAGCAATATCTTCGGAGATGGGAGACTTGACTGACGCAAGCTGAACCATAAGACTGTGAAGATAATTGACATGAGAGGCTATAGTAGCTCCTTCCTGCATATGTAGATCAAAGAATGAGATCATAAGTGCAATCTTAGAGTTTTTAGATCGGGCTCCAAAAAGAGTGTCCAAAGTGATCCATGCTTGAGGAGCAGACTGTATGTCGGAGATGTGATGAATGTAATCATCTCCAAGGCCGAGCAATATGATAGCATAGGCTTTGTCGTTCTTGGCAGCAACAACTTGCTCAGATGGACCTTCGGGAGCATCACGGTGAACAATGTCCCAAAGGCCTTCTTTCATAAGATGGCACTTGATTTTGATCTGCCAAGTATGAAAGTTGGACCCATTGAATTTGTCGATAGATATGAGAGAATGAGAGGAAGATGCCATGTGGGAAGGTCTTACCTCTTGCTAGGATGCAAGGGCAGTGTCTATTCCCTTACAATATTGCAGAAAATAAATGAGAGGAAGAGATCCCAGAAGCCGGTTCTCTCACCACTTTGTCAGGGCCATAGCATATGACAGCCCATCGAAGTAGGAGGAACCAGCAGTTTGCAGATATGAGGATTAAAAAAGACTGCTCAGCAATCTGAAAGAGACAATGTACAGTACCTTAGCAAGAACTGAATGCAGAACTGAATGCAGGTTGGGCAGAGATAAAAAAGCTTCAGCTCCTCCTTTATTTCGAACAGAAAAGGTACGGGCAGCAGCTTCAGAAAGTCGTGGGCAGCTCCTTCAGCTCACGAAATCAGAACAGAAATGGCAGGCAGATCTGCAGCAGTAGAGGCCACCTGAACTGGTACAACGGGTGCAGGTACGTACGGACGACGTCGAAGTACAGACGGCGTACGGTCACAGCGGAGTACGGACGCCTGTACGGACGGCGCTGATCTGTCAGGAGCGACAGCAGGAGCGGGTGCAGATGTGACAGCAGGTTTGCACAGATCTGGAGCTCAGATCTGGCAGAAATGATGCGCAGATCTGGCGCAGATCTGGAGCAGAAACACACAGATCTGTCGCGTAGATCTGGAGCGCAATGGCGGGGCAGAAAGAGGGGAAAATGTGAAGAGGGAGCGCAGATCTGCAGCGGGAGAGAGATCTGAGAAAAGGCAGACTGAGGGGAGAGAAGAGGAAGAAGAGGGATCAACCTAGCTCTGATACCATGTTGGAATATGGAAGCAAGAACTAGAACTAGAAACTGGAAATGAAATAACAAGACTGAAAGACTAGAAATACCTTGAGAAGAGTGTAGACAAGACACAAGCTAGACTGATAGATTAGAATGATGTGACCCATTGAATATATGGGCCAAAGTACAAGACATAAAGCAAGAGTGCTTATGGGATAATTGTAGAAGTGCCACATGGCACACACTCAAGACATAAAGACTAGACTTAGACTTAGACAAATGTAGACTAGGAAATAGTACACTTAGTGTGCACTTATCTCCAACAGACTGTTTATAAAAGGGATGAAGACTGAAGGTGCAGTTCATCATGATTTTTTAAGATTTGCTGCTCCATGCACAAACAAATATTCAATGAAAGAAAGAATCAATAAAATGTGTACAGAAAACCTTGTGATAAAATTGTGTATGTAGAAAGGAGTTCCTTGCAGACCCTGAAATCTAAATTCCAAAAGGATATAACACAAATGGTTTAGACTTTAACAAAAAGTTTGATTGGCACCCAAAAAAGGTGAGGTATGCCAATCTTCTGAGACTCCCTGCTGTAGTCTATGTTTCTTGCTTTCTGAATATTTTCCAACTCCTCTGCAGCACTCCTGGCTTCCCTCATTTAACCTATGTTGTTCCCCCTCTTTGTTGTTCCCCGTCTTTGGATCTCCTGTTCTTCCTACTCCCTGCCCTCCCCTTCCCCTTGGCCCTGCCTGCAGACGTAGTAAATCTAGAAGTCCAGTTAGAGTAAGAAGACACAACTCAAAAAGTCCAGCTGCAACAGTGAGGTGAGGTAAGTCACAGTGTGCAGCTAGAGCACAAAGGTGTAAAACAAAAGTCCTCCACTAACTGGTCAAGCTTGCACCTGTTGGCTGCAGACCGAGGTCGAGGCTCAACCTAGCTGATCCAAATCTAGTAGCTGTGATACCAGAAACCAGCAACAACCAAAGCAAAAGCAGCTCAGCTGATATGGTGAAGATGAAGATCCATTTAGTCATTTGCAGATGCGGGTATGACATATAGAAGGTGCTACAACGAAGGAGTATATGAATTAATTCCCTTGCACTTGCTTAACACTGGTTTAATCAATTTCCAATTGGTTATTTTGTAGATTGGCAGTAAATAACCGAGGTGTAGATTGACTTACAGTCACCTGAAATTGTCAACCCAACCAAGACTTATGAGGAGCAACTGATCCGAGCAGCTGGACTAGAGAAGAGTGGACCTGCTAAGAAGAAGACAAGGAAAAGGGCTGAAGGGGATGATGATGAAGATGCTTCCTCCAAGCTAAACAAGTTAACGGCTATCCTCAAAAAGGCCCTAAAGGAACTGGGTTACCGAGATAAGCCCCATTCAAATGGAAAATGGTGTGATAAGTGTTCAAGGCATAAGAATTGCATTGCAAATGTGCATCAAGTATCGCAAGAAGCCGAACCTAAATATGGAGGCCTTCCGAGGCCTGGGTAAGGTAGAAGCAACGGAAAAAATGATAAAGGTTAACACAAAGAATCATCAAAGATTCAATGTTATTTCTGTCACGAAATCATTTGAAAGCTAACTACAAATTGTGGCAAGAGCGCCTCGAGTTGCTCAAGAGTAATGCTGACCGAAAGGAAGTTGAACCTGAATGTCGATCCATTCTAATAGAAGTGTTAGACTTGGTAGAAGTCAATGTAGTTACTCGATCGCAACAAGGTCCTATCACTAGTATAGAGGAGGAACCATCGACCAAAGATGTCAACGGAAAGATGAAGAAGCAGGTTGCGCCTGAAATTTCAAGGAATTGAAGGAGACAGCACTTGCAATGGATTTGCCTACCAAGCAGGCTCCTCTACCAAACCCGATTGAAGCTTCATCAAGAGAATCTCAACTTGAGTTGAATGTCACTGAACACCGTAGCAACTCCAAGCAAAAGAGAAGCGTTACCAAGGAAGTCGATTCTTTTGTGACCATATCCGTCATTGATGCACCAATGGTAAAAAAAGTAGTCCCCACTATCACTATCAAGATCAGAAAGCAAAATGTATCTAGAGTGATCGTGAATGGTGTTCCTAGAGTCAATATCATCTCGAACATTGTTGTGAACTAAAAATTTGAATCCCTCTCCATTCCAAGTTTGTATGGCTGCAAAAGACCAGTCGAGCCAACAAGTATGCTCCCACATGTTGTAATCAATATTGGCAGAATTCATTATACATTTAGTCTGATTGTGATCCCAATGGAAAATAATGCCTATCCACTGTTGTTGGGTAGACCTTGGTTAAAATGTGCTAAGATTTTGCATGATTGAGATATTGAGATAATGACCATCAAGGCCAGAGAAATGGAGGTGCATATTTCTACCAACCCAAGTAAGGTACCAAGTAGTTATCGCCCCAAAGATCTAGAGGTAAAAGATCGATTTCCATGGGATGTTGTAACTCGACTGATGGAAATGCAAATTCTGGCTGTGGGAGCAATTGACATATTTCAAGTTGTAGCTGATCTCAATCAGAAATTAAAAGAAGAAAAGTTGGCCGAACATTAAAACTTATATTCGAGTCCCTTCACTAAGAATGTAATTGGAAATGTGAGATAGTGGAATCAAAGCTCAATATTACTCAACTCGGAATAGAGCAACTAGTTGCTGAGCCAACTCAAAAGCTGAGTTTAGGGACAAAAGAGGAACCACGAGTGGTAGTGGTTAAGTGCTTAATGTTAGATGATTACCTTCAAGCTATTAAAACTCTGTTCTTGTAATGTAAGGAGGTGTCTGCATGGAGTTACAAAGATTACGGAGGAGTCCCACTCGAGTTATGCCAGCTTAGAATTCTAGTGATGCCCGCTGCCAAACATGTATGTGAACAAAGATACATGATGAATCCAAACTATGCAAAGCAGGTGAAAGCTAAGCTTGATCAGTTGATATGAGAAGAGTTCATCTATGAAATAGATTGCAGTGACTGCTGGTTACTTCCAATCATAGTAGTGCCTAAAAGGAATTGCAGCCTCCGTGTTTGTGTGTCTGATTCCGTTCACAGCAAAGATACTTGACTAGGTTATAGGCGTCGAATGTACTCGTTCATGGATTAGTCCAAAACTCCTTTCATGGATGCGTACCTCGAGGATCAGTCCAAAACTGCTTTCATAACAGAATGGAGTGCATATGCCTCTAAGTTCATCCCATTTGGTTTGCATAATGCACCATCTACCTTTCAAAGATTCATAATTGACACATTTCGAGATTATCTGACCGAGTTTATCACAATTTACTTGGTGACTTCTGTGTCTGGCAGTGCCTATGCATCTTGTCTACCTTGAGAAAGTCTTTGACAGGTGTAGACACACAGGGATTTCCTAAAATCCGGCTAAAAGTGTTTTCTGTGTCATCTTGTCTACCTTGAGAAAGTCTTTGACAGGTGTAGACACACAGGGATTTCCTAAAATCCGGCTAAAAGTGTTTTCTGTGTACGAGTAGGAGTATTACTCAAGCTAAAAAATCTAGCACAGTTGAGGTCTTTTGTTGGATTTATCATATTCTACAAACAATTTGGATTCATAAGCTTCTACAAACAATTTGTGAAGGACTTTGCAAAGATTGTGGCACCATTGTATGAGATGACAAAGAAAGATACCAAATCTCAATGGACTGAAGAATTGTCTGTTGCATTTCATGAATTGAAGAAATGGGCATATGAAACACCTATCCTAAGACAACTTAGATGGGATATCAATAGCAGAACCGAGCATGAAGCCCTTGGGATGGTTTTTGGTGTGGAGAATTTCGCCACTATTGGCTTGGAAATCCATTCATCCTTTACGTTGATCATCAGGTTTTGCTCTATTTGATTAATAAATCAGTGATCTAAGGACGATTGTTAAGTTGGATGTTGTTATTGCAGGAGCTTAATTCATAAACCGAGTAGACATCATTCAGGAGTAGATTGTTTTTTTTTTTTTTTTTCATGAAAAAGACTTCTATTAAGTAAGAACAAAAACCCGCGAGAGCAAGCTCAAAGCGGAATACATCATGAAATCATGAGGATAATAAAAAACCCCCTCAGAGTGAGGTGGAAAGAAACCAAGGCTGAGGCTGAAAGTGCCATCTCAACCCTGTAGTAGATTCAGAGAAGAAAGGAGAATCCTTCCATTCCCTGAAGAAAGAAGCCCTCCTAGCTGAGGCTGCACGGGAGTCCCCTTGCATGCCCGTCCATACGGCCATCAGAGTGTGTACGATGTCTGTCCAGATACTAGCCAATGTGTGCGAGGGATGAACCTGAGTACCCTCCATAGCCTCTGTGCATCTGGATCTCCAGATATGCCAGGCTGCTATGCTCGCTATAATCTCCCAAGAAGTATCCACAGAGGCATGTACAGCTGTAAAAGGACGGTGTGTAACCACATCCAACGAGCAGAGCTCAACCCGATGATGTCGAACTGAAATGGCCCGGGAGGAGTCAAGTCCCTCATAGAAAACCTGAGGTCCTGTAAGAGAAAGCCAAGCCACCGAGCCCCAAGTCATAAAGAGTGGGGAATGGGCAAAGTGACTGAAGATCCTGGCTATCCCCATCCAAATCAATCTCGCCTGTCTGCAATCCCATAAGCAATGCTGAATAGACTCCGAAGCAGAAAGGCAACGAGGGCAAGTAGGGTCGGCTCCGAATCTGGACCTCCAAAGGTTCACTGCAATCCCTCCATGAATAGAAAGCCAAAAGAAGATAGTGATCTTTCTATTCCTGTGGGATTTCCAGAGCCTCCTCCAGAAGTACCTCTGCTGATCCGCAGTAATACCAAAAGTCTCCCAATGAGGAACTCTGGAGGGTCTCCAACCTCTACTACTGAGCTGAAATCTCCTGGCATTACTGACCGTGTAACGAAAGAAGGGGATGGTCTTCTCTCGATGCCCCACGTCAATCCACTCCCACTCTCCAGGGTCCCACTGTAAATACCTGATGGGAACTCCTCCATAGAGC
The DNA here is from genome assembly GCF_047967505.1 of Dipteris shenzhenensis. Lineage (NCBI taxonomy): Eukaryota > Viridiplantae > Streptophyta > Polypodiopsida > Gleicheniales > Dipteridaceae > Dipteris > Dipteris shenzhenensis. The sequence goes on along the minus strand of NC_141622.1, from coordinate 47,118,967 downwards.
CAAAGTCTCCAAGACCCGGTGGAGAGTAACTGGGGGTCAGGGTCTAAGAACCACTCTGAATCTGATCCCTGCATCAAAAGGCCTACGACCCTGATAGGCTGAAAAGCAGACTCAAGCAATATATCATCTGTAGATCTGAGCAATCTGCCACCATCCTGGACACTGAAAACCAAAGCATCCTCCTGTGCACCTCGGAAGGCTAAGACCTGAAGTGGAACCCCGCCTCTCGAGAAAGTACCTGCCCAAGTGGAGGTAATGAGAGGCATATCATCTGTGTCTATCCAAGCCTCTGGAAGGGCTGACTCAATCTGCAAGATCCTCCCTGCACTCCCTCTGAGATGTCCTATCAACCCTGACTTGGTTTCCTCTGGAAGCCTACGGAAGGCTTTCCAAGATCCCAAAGAAGAAGCAGGTCCCCTCTCCCACCTGGCCCACTGCATGTAGAGTGAGGCACCCAGTGGGAGTAGATTGTTTATCTTGGTTAACAGCCACAAATGATGCTAAAGGGTGTCAATACTGAATTGCCAAATGCTCATTTATATGCAGTAGATTTGAGAGAAACCAAGTATGATGAAATGCTACACTATCTGTCATAGGGAACTTTTACTTAGCATATGCCTTAAGATAAGTGCAGGCAGTTGGCCTTGAAGGCTAGAAGTACAGCTTGATTGGTAGACAATTATATCGGCAGGGTGTAGATGGAGTCCTACGTTGATAGGTTTTGCTACATGAACATACTACAGTATGTAGTGAGGTACATACTAGGCTAGCTAGAGGTCACTTTAGTGGTGAGTTCATTGCCCGGAAAGTTCTACAAGCAAGCCTTTGATGGGGCACATTATTTAAGGATGCACATGTTTGATGTGTGGAATATGATCAAGAAGTGTGAAATCTCTCTCCACACTTGGCTATGGATATGGAAAGATTTATATGAGGAAATCCCTCTAATCCATATGTTTGAGAATCCAAATCATGCAAGGGTACCTTCCAAAAAACTCCTCTTTTTTTTTTTTTGGTGCAAAGAAAGGACCTTCTATTATGCTTGAAAAACTTCATACAAAACAGCAGCCCCAAAGGTGCTGAGTATGGGACAAAACCGGATCAATGCTGAAAGAAGAAAAACCAGCCTGTTCCAAAGAAACCCAGCTCACTGCCTAGGGAATCTCTGGTACAGGGGCTAACAGCCAGGTGGGGGGACTATACAACCAACGAATCCCTCACAGAGTAAAAATGTAGAAAACTCCTACAGGCCAAGCCTTGCAGAAACATGTGTGCCTCGCGACAGTCGCCCTAGCGCGGGGTCCCAAGCTCCCAGGTGGAGTACAGGGTGTAGATAATATCCTACCAGATGGCGACCAAGGTAGCCGAGGATGGAACCGGATGCTCGCCCATCACCAGTGTTATGCTCTAGCCGAGATAGCATGACCTCGGATAGATCGGTGGGCATTTTCTCTTAGATGACCAACTTTTGTAATAGTTAATGTGCGTAATTGAAATGGTCAAGAGAAGTAACTGCCAAGGTCCTAGGTGAGGGTGGAATGGCATTGACTCTGCTAAGCACAGGTATTCGATGGCTCGGATTGATGATTTGCTAGATGCATTACATGGAGCCGTGATTTTCAGTAAGATAGATCTTAAGTGTGGCTACCATCAAATCCGGATTAGAGCCGAGGATGTGCATAAAATCGCTTTTAGAAGCAGGTTTGGTCATTATGAGTTTTTGGTAATGCCCTTCAGACTTACCAATGCTCCAGCGACCTTCGTCATGCTTATGAATGATTTACTACGTCCGTATATCGGAAAGTTCGTAGTACATTTTATTGACGATATCCTGATATTCAGTAAAAGTATTACTGAACATCGTGAACACTTAAGAGTAGTGTTCAGTACTTTGAGGAAAGCCAGTCTCTATGTAACTGTGTATGGTTAGGCTTGAATACTTAGGGTTCATAATTACTCCACAGGGGGTAGAAATGGATCCGAAGAAAGTGGCTGCGATACTAACTTGGCCAATCCCTCAGAGTCTGACCGCGTTGCGATCATTCTTGGGATTTGTCCAGTTTTATAGAAGGCATATCAAAGGATATTCCGGAATAGTATCGCCATTGACTGATCTGACCTCAGATAAAGTACCTTTTATTTGGGGACAGAATCAACAGGAAAGTTTTAACACCATAAAACAAGCTGTGGTCTCAGGACCGGTGTTAAAAATAGTTGATCCCCAGAAACCGTTGTTCCTAGAAACCGATGCAAGTGGCATTGCGGTAGGAGCAGTCCTCCTTCAAGAGGGAAGGCCAGTAGCCTTTGAAAGCAAGAAGCTTTCTCCCTCTCAAAGGAATTAGCCAACTCATGAATTGGAGTTGTATGCTGTTATCCATGCTTTGAAAACATGGAGGCATTATCTGTATGGTTCAGAGTTTTATGTGGATGTAGATCATGATACTTTGAAACATTTTTGTAAACAACCTGACTTGAGGGGCCGCCAAGCTAGGTGGGCAGAGCTCATGCAGGAGTTTAATTTGACGATTCGGTACCGAAGAGGAAAAGATAATAAGGTGGCTGATGCATTGTCTCGCATTATGCACAACCTGAGTTTCACGGTATTAGAGAGTGCTCTAATGACCGAGATCAGAGAAACTCAAAAGGTGGACGAGTTTGTCCAGAGCTTATGGCCTAAGGCTCATGTGTTAAAACCCGGGGAAAGTGAAAAGGATGACCTGGCATCCAGAAAAGGCCAAACTTATGCAAGATATACCATAAGGGATGGTATGCTAGTTAGAAATGGCAAGGTTGTAGTACCTGGTCAGAATGATCTCAGGCAGAGAGTCATTCGACAGTGCCATGATAGCCCGTGTGCGGGACATCCAGGTGTCGAGAAGACCTATGATCTCGTGAAGTGAGATTTCTTTTGGCCAACGATGAAAAAGCATATTCATGAATATGTGACACGGTGTTTCTCGTGTCAGGTAAGTAAGGCCGAGCGGGTGAAGCCACCCGGACTTTTACAGTCCTTGGAAATACCACCAAGTAAGTGGGAGAGCATTTCCATGGACTTTATTGTAGGGCTACCTGCAACACAAGGAGGGTATAATTCTATCCTTGTGGTGGTTGATCGCCTAACCAAGATGGCTCACTTCATTCCGACTAGAGAGTCTGTTAGTGCCCCGCAAGTGGCGGATTTGTTCATTAGACATATATTTCGTCTGCATGGATTGCCTAGATCCATAGTGTCAGACAGAGATGTCAGATTTACCGGTCAATTTTGGACAGCGGTATTTGAGACACTGAGGACTGAGTTGGGAATGAGTAGTGGGGATCATCCTGAGACGGATGGTCAGACGGAGAGAGTCAACCAGACTTTAGACGATATGCTGAGGGCATATGTGTCATTGAGGCAACATACATGGGACAAGTGGTTGCCATTGTTGGAGTTTGCCTATAATGATAGGAAACATTCCTCTACTGGGTTCAGTCCGTTTGAGCTGAACTATGGTTATAGAACAGCCAATCCAACTATAGTTGGAGTACCTCAGAAAGTGCCTAGTGCCGCGAACTTTGTAGTTCAGATGCGGGAGATGCTAGCGCTTGCGAGAGCTAATATCCGCCAGGCTATGGATAGGGCCAAGGTATATGCGGATGAAAATCGGTCTATAAGAGTATTTAAAGAAGGAAAAAAAGTTTTTCTCAGAGTTCCTTCGCACTCGAAGTCGTTGACTTCAGGAGAGTGTGCTAAGTTATCACCTCGATACCGTGGGCCGTGGTTAATTCTAAAGAGAATAGGCAGTGTAGCCTATAAATTAGAATTGCCACAGGGGTGTAAGGTGCACCCGGTTTTTCATGTTTCGCGCTTAAAGAAATTTTTGCATACAGGTGACTCACTAATCGAAGGTGTGGTTTTGTTTCAGGAGATAGAGGATATTGCAAGGCGCCAGCCAACAAGAATCCTAGACCGAGGAACAATGCAAATACGAAATCGGAAGATACCCACGGTGTTGGTTGCATGGCATGGTCAGCCTCTATCGGAAGCTACCTAGGAATCCGTATACCAGTTACGGAGAGTGTTCCCAGATTTCATCATCGAGGACGCTGATGCTTGAAGAGGGAAGGAATGTTATGCTCTAGCCGAGATAGCATGACCTCGGATAGATCGGTGGGCATTTTCTCTTAGATGACCAACTTTTGTAATGGTTAATGTGCATAATTGAAATGGTCAAGAGAAGTAACTGCCAAGGTCCTAGGTGAGGGTGGAATGGCATTGACTAGATAGTTCTGAGTGCTAAGGCCTAGGTGCACCTAAATGTGCAATAATGCCAAGGGGCAAGTGGTTTTTAATGTGCCCAAGAGAGGGGTAAAAAAAGGTGCACCAAGTGGAGAGGCTATAATGATGACATTTGGCAAGGAGAACTATCTAGGGAATTGAGGGTCTCATGGACAAGTATGAAGGAAAATAACGAAGGAATATATGTATCTGACGATTTACTATCCTTGAGAATTTGGCTGGGTGGAACAATCATATGCCATCGCCCGTGAGTTGTATCCACGTATGGAATAGAGCTTTGTAAATTAGAGATAGAGTTTTTGACAACCAGACTATAGCAAGCAACCCAAATGTTCCATGCCGTGATACTGGCTACTACCTCCCACACGCTATCCTTCGGAGGAGATGAGGATCCGAGCTACTAGGAGGGACCGCCGCCTCATGGAGCTCTATCCTCTAAATGCTATGACCCTGTATTCGGTAAGCTAGAGAGGCCTCATCAATGAGCGCGTGACCTCCCTCGGTCAACCAAGCCACCATTCCCTAGGTGTAGTCTCTCTGAAGGCTCTGCATGCGGGTCATAATTCTAAGGGCTCCCGTCCAAATCCTCGCTACTCTATGATAGCTCTAGAGGCAGTGAGGGATCATCTCTAGAAAAGTAGTAGAGCAACAGTGACACTGCTTCTCCATCTGCTGCAACCATGGGCCAATGGGCAAGCCTTTGTGGACGGCCAGCCAGAAGAAGTAGGAGATCTTCCTCAGCCGCAAACTAGACCATAAACATGTCCAAAACCTGGAGCGGCAGACCTCGTGGGGCACTCTCTGGGCCACCAATGCCTCTCCCTATAAGGGGTCGAAATTGAAGAGTCCATCTAAAGCCTCCTTCCAATCTATACGGTGTAGGAAAAAAAGGGCACCTTGTCCACCTACTCGGCGAGGCCGATCCTGGAGGGGCAAAACCTTTCTCCGGGATCCCACTTGACCTCCCTCAAGGGTCTACCCTTCTAAAGCCAGAGGCACCATCCGGCGGCATATTGCTCTGGGATGTTGGGAGGATCAATGTGCCACTCCTTCCCCAATTGGCCCACCACTCTGATCATCTGTCAATGAATCCCATCCAGACTCCCATCCATCTCTGGATCTCTCTCAGTGAGTGCCTGAAGTAGTCCTCCAGGTCCCACATGGAAATAACCAGGCTGCGTGCTACCTCGTTGCCTCATCATCCTCAAGGAGACCCTAGTCCGAGAAAACTGACCCAACCATCTGCTATCCATCCACACGCAAAGTCCCTCCCACCATGACTTAGGGATGGCTACGTCAAGCACCCTCATCCGCTACCCAGCCCCTCGCAAATGCGCTAAGGCTCCAAGCCTCGCCTCTGCCTCCATGGGTAGTCTACTCCATCTGTCAAAGGAGTAGGCTGTGGGCCACTATCCCACTGTGCCTAACCAATGTGAGTCCGCTGCCCAAGCACACACCCATCCTGATCCCTGATCTCTGGGTGCCAAACAAGGAGCTGACGCTCGAGCTCCTCTCTGCAACGGGGCTGAGCAGCACGGATGAGGCCCCCCTGCTAATCTTTGCCAGACCCTATGAAGGCTCCTCATCAAGGAGGAACCCTTCCCCGTAAGGGGGGCCTATGAGAAGATCCATCTATGTGAATGCTGCCACTTCCCCCAGTGCGTGGGGTGTTCCTAAGAAGCCCTCGCTGTAAGAGGAGCTTCCAAGGCTCTGTGCTGCCCGAGGTGAGGCTGCGCATAACCAACTTGCCCAAGAGGGCTCTACTTTGCATCTTCGGATCAATGATACCGAAGCCTCCCAATGCCTACGGCATGATCACCGTCTGCCAAGCGACCCGAGCTCTAGTAATCCTCGTGCCATCCGATCCTGCCCAAGGAAAATTCTGAACCAGCCATTGGAGCTTCCCAATGCACCCTCTGTGAAAGCACCAACAGGAAGCGATATACCAAGTCATGGCAAGAAGGTTCTGGTTTGCCACTAGGGCACGGCCTGCTGGGAGAGTTTGTCCAAGCTCCAGTAGAGAAGCTTGCGCCAAACACTCTCGAGGATCGGGGTGATCTACTGCTCTATTGCAATATCAATACCCACTTGGCATCCGAGGTATCTCGCTATCTGGCCCCGTGGTATCCAACGGAAGCCAAAGTCGTTCCTCCACTCTCGAATCTCTTGTGTCTCCTTAGAGCCTGTGAAGAAACCGATGGATTTTGTCCAGTTGATCTGTGCACCCGAGGCCTCATAGTAGATAGCTAGGACTCCCCTGACTCTCTCCAAGCTCATTGTGGCACCCTCTATGTACAAGGCCGTGTCGTCTATAAACTCAGAGTCTAGCAGCTCCTCCTGTCTGATTGGGAGCCTCAACCCTGTGAGGCCCACTATCTGCAATCTCAAGTAGTAGCCAAAGCCTCTCCCACAAACAAGAAGAGAAAGGGAGCAAAGGGACAACCCTAGTAGACTGAGCAAGAGAGGGGAAAGGCCTCACCCGTGTGTCTAGCGACAAGCATCTAACTAGAGCTCCCCACCTAAAGCGCAAAAACTCCTTTAATCCATGTGTCTAAAAAACCCAACCTCTGCATAGTACCCTCCAGGAAAGACCACTCCACCCGGTCATAAGCCTTGTCAAAATCCTAGAGAAGGATGGCCAAATGCTGTGACTCCTCCCTGGCCCAATCCACTGCCTCCTAGAACGTGAAGATGTTGTCCAAGATGCTGCGCTCTTGAACAAACCCAGTCTGTGTATCGTGGATGATGTCGATGAGATGAGGCCTTAACTGCAAACTCAAGACCTTGGCGTGGATCTTGTGTGCGGTATCAAGCAAGGTAATCGATCTCCACAGCCGAATGTCTGACCCTATCTCCCCCCTTTGGGATCAAACAAATCCACCCCATGCTCAGGGATTGAGGAAGGGAGCCCGTGTCGAAGATCTCCTGGCACGCTAGGCGGAAAGGGGTGGAAATGATCTCCCAGAAGTTCAGGAAGAAGGCCAGAGTCGAGCCATCTTCGCCAAGACACTTCTGGGTCGGAACCTCATCCATGAAAGGCTCCTCCAGACTCCTAGACAACTCCCGCAAGACTACCGTCGGAACATGGTCCTAAACTAGCTCACGGGCCACAAGACAAGCTGGAGTCATCCTCTCCGTCTGAAAAAGCTGACTGTAGAAAACTGTAGTTAGCTCTAGAATCTCCTATGGATCAATGTGCATAATGCCCTATAGATCCTGTAAACGTTGCAGCAGTGTGCTTGCTGATCTAGGTCCAGTGGTCTAAAAGAACTGCTTCGTCATCCTGTCCCCCTGCTGTACCCACCGGGCCCAGGAGGAGTGATAGGAGAACTCAGCCCATTGAACCTCCGTGTCCTAAAGCTCAAGGCGCACGCTCTCAAACCTGTAACTAAGCAACTGGGATCCTGGGTCCTGCCCCCTGAGCCTCTCTATGGAGACGATGATAAGAGAAAAGAAGGAAGATAGAGAGAGTGGAAAAAAAGTGAAAGATAAGCTCATAAGACTATTAGATCTTTTCTGAGAGATTCAATGCCCATTCACATGAAGCCTTCCTCTTCACAAAACTCTAGATGCAAGATAAATTCAGGGAGATCCTCCTCATCTATCAGAGTTATTCCTTCCCATTCTTCTTCTATTACTCGAAGATGCAACAACCAATAGTTTCCATGAGCCTCACTAAAAAATACCTCAATCTGGAAACCATAAAAAGAACTCCGAGTACCTCTGAGTCTAACTAAAAAGACAGAATCATATTCAACTTCAAAAGAGTACTTATGAAACACAAACTGAAACCAGGACAAGTAGGATCAGCAAACAGTGTGGGCTCCAAGTGATGAGCTTATGCACCTGGCTCCAGAGCACGTATTCAGGAACAAGACTCAAAGTAACTTCCCACGAACTGACTGAAAATGCATAGCTATGTGGGTGGTAGTTTTGAGTTTATGGACACTCTCATAAAGAGACTTATACTGATGTAAATATTTTTCTGAGATTTTAGTTGCTTTTTACAGGGACTTTTGGGGAAAGGGAAATGTGCAGTGCGGTTGCACCAGGGTAATCTAGAGCATGGTATCCAGTGTGTGACTGTGTGTTTGTGTGGGATGACAAATGTTTTTCCATGGTAGTCCCGAGCCATATGAGCATGAAAGCATGAGCATCTTTTGTCGTGGATGCCTTGTATCTAGTGTGTTGGGATTATATTTATCATATGTGGATAGTCGGTGGGCAATCAGATACTAAGTGCTTGTGGCATGCATTAGTATCCACTAAGTCTATGGTTTGGGTATTAAAGCCTTGGTCTAAGTTTTGGAGGAAAGTTTTGAGAGTGGTAAAAAGGCAAACAATCAAGAATGACATGGCTTATACAAAAAGACATGACGTGATGAAGGAAGATAAGCTTCTGGATTGGGGGTGTTGGCATGTACGTGAAGCTTGGGCGTGAAGGAGAATTTGAAAAGTTTTCATGAGCACATAGGGAATGGACACGCAAGCTGAGAGGCGAGAAGAAGGTGTGGATGGAGTTTTCTAGAGGGCGTCTTTACTATAGATTGTTGGAGGCCTTTTGATTGAGGGGTCTGGTCTGGGTATGCGGAGAGGTTTGTGAGCGACAGAGAAGGTGAGCTTGTAAGCAACAGGCTGAAGGAGCTTGGCTGGGAGAGGTTGTCTCTTCCATGGAGATGCAGAGCTTCTTGTTTTGGGTTGTGGTGTGGGTACTGTGCAGTGGGAGAGCCTGGCAAGAGCTGGGGGCTCCATGAGCAAGAGAAGATGCGGTGATGATTGTGATCATGTAACGGATTACGGGCTGTTAGTGCTTACTGAAGTCTTGTAGTAACTTGGCTGTGGTAGTTGATGATGTGGGCTGGGGAGAGGACTTTGGGCGACAAATGAACAGAAGACACCATGGGTTTCTCAGTTCTGTGGGGAAGCGTCGCTATTATGGGGGCTTGGGCAGAATATGTCGAGTGACAGAGATTATGCACTATGAGCAATAGAAGAGGCTGAGGAAGTTGTTTGAGGCGTCTTTGAAGAAGGCTGGAGGACCAGGGTGACACATGAGCTTTGTGAGCAACAAAGAGGTGCGGTTGTAGTGTCGTATCTGACTGGTCGAAGGCTTCTAGATGGAGGAGACGTCGGATACTATAGCTGGTGAAGGAGAAAGGCACCGTGATACTCTGTGAACATCCACGGGTAGAATTGAAGAAGTAAATACGTGAGCTAAAAGTCTGTTGGAGAGTTTGGGCTTGTACGTGACGAGCATGGGGCTGTTGCTTAGCTGGAAGCTGCGGATCTGGCTTGAGGGTCGTGGCTTTTGTTGTAGGTGCTGGATGGAGTTGGTCACTATATATGAGCTGAATGCTCCATGAGCAGAGGAGGAACCAAGAGGCTATGATCATCATGTGAAGGGGAGGGAAGCTGTGGTAAGCTTAGAGGCTGCTGGAGAGGTCGAAAGTTACTTGGCTGGAAGCTATGGAATATGGACATCTCTATTGCTTAGCTGGGTGACTGCCTTCAGTTTGAATATGCAATTTTCTGGTTGGTTCTGGAGCTGCATGAGCACAAGAGAGTGAATAAAGAGCTGGATGCTCTATGGACAGAGGTGAAACTCCTCTTTGACATGCGGGCTGCTTGGATATTGGTTGGTGTGAAAAGAGGAACCAAATACTAGCATTTGTGGTTGATCAGGCTACGGATAGAAATGGGAAGATAGCCTTCATGTGGGCATGTGGGCTGTGGGTTCGTATCTTTTTGAGGCTGACTGTTCTCTGAGTTGTTAAGAGAAGTTCAGATCTAAAGTTTTCTAGTCTTGGGCTGTTTAGTTCTTGGGTTCTCTCTGAGTTTGTGTGATCCATTTTTAGTCAGTTTGAGTCTTGTTCCTTGATACTGTTACCTTATCACACGACCACCTGTCGACAGGCGTTGACCACATGACGACATCTGTTGACCACATGTTGACCATGTGTCAACACAAGTTAGCCACGCGATCACACGGGTTCATCCAGGAGTACTGTCCGAGGCTGTCAACCACAGGTCGACACATGTTAACCACAGGTCGACACAGGTCAACCACAGGTCGACACATGTCAACCACAGGTCATCAAGAGCTGCGCACATGGAGAGTGAGCTTAGCACATGGAGCAGTCAGGAGTATTTATATTACACAGTGGTTCAGTGATACAGTGGTGCAGTGGTGCGGTGAAACAGCTCACTTGCACATGGAGAATTTACACCATCGGGTTGGCGAGTCAGGGAGTCAGAAAGTCGCCGAAGCCATCAAGAGGTGCGGTGAACCAGCTCGCCTGCACATGGAGAATTTATACCATCAGGCTGGCGAGTCAGGGAGTCAGGAAGTCGCCGAAGCCATCAAGAGAGCCAGCGGCGCAACGGCTATCCTCAACAGCTAAGGAGATAAGAGGATGACCAATGGGAAGAAAGAGGGGAGATTCTCAGCGAAGAAGGGACCCTCCAAGGCGGGGGATGAGGATGAAGGAGAAGGGAGAGAGAGGGGGAGGGATTCGGCATTCGGCAGGGGAGCGAAAGGGAGGAGAGTGAGGAGAGATAGAGGCTAGAGCTACGAGCTCGCCAAGGAGCGAATGTGAGAGACTTGTGTGTACCCTTTGTCTACTATGGGGATAGACCTGTGTATCTGGTGATTTGTGACTTGTGTATTCTTGTGACTTGCGACTTGTGACCTGGGGACACGTCCAGTGATATGTACATTGGCCAATTCGGTCACTTTCTCACCTCTCTTGTCTCTTCCGGATATGGGGATTGTTCACCAGTGTAGGATTTTCTTATTTTGCTTATGTTGTGGAGTTCACCGGTGATTGTCACTTAGCATAGTGCACTCGTACGTCGTCGTTCACTACAGTATAGCATACGACACTCGCACACTACTGCAGTATAGCATACGACACTCGCACACTACTGCACGGTGCGCTCTGCACGATCCATTGCATTAGAGCATTGCACAACTCATGCTTCTCACACCAGTGGCCTTTGGCCTCCGGTAACACCTCCGGAAGGATAGGAACCCCTCCCCTCAAACAGTTTATGGCGATCACGGTGGGACACTGCTGGTATTGAGTAGCATGAGAGAAGTCGTGATCTAGGGTCCTAAAGAGAGGTCTTATGCCGAGTAGTTCTGAAACCTTTGAAGGAGCTAGTGAGAGAACTAGGAGGTACTTGAGGAGAGTGGAGAAAAGACTTCCGGCAGACCAAACTAGGTACAAGAAGCATTACGTGCGACGTAAGTTTGCGAAGCCCTCAACTCGAGCACAAAGTGAGCCCACTGGAGCAGTAGCCAGAGCAAGTAACTTCATCGACACTCTCATTGACTTGGATCAACAGGGACCCTGGTGGTCAGATCCGGACTCCGGAGAAGAAGAAGTGCAAAGCGGAGAACAGGTGAAAGAAGAGGGTACTAAGGACGAGGGCTCCTCAGGGACTCATCAAGGTCAAGGAAGCCCCTCTTCTCTTCCTGCAACGATGTCTTCATCAACCACCTCTTCTACCGGAGTGGTGACTCCATCTGCTCCTGCCTCAACCTCTTGTGGACAAGCTGCGACCTCATCTGTTATGCATAGCTCCGGGCTCCTAGCTAATCCTTCTTCTACATCTATTCCATTGGGGGGTACTTTTGCTCCGGCCATGCCTTTACCTGCCACGATGGTTTCATCTCCCTTTCCATCCACACCGGTGTTGCCTTTTCCACCACCTCCTTCCTTCCCTTCTGCCTACTCATCCATGACTTCAGCTCCGTCCCTCTCTTTCCCAAATGCTCTCCCATCCTCTTTCACCCCCACATCTTCCATGTTCTCACCCTTTCGCTCTGCAACACCGAGACCCCCCACTTACGCGCTACCATCTGGGTACACTCCCTCTATGACTACATCAGTAGTGACTTCCCCATTGTGGTCCTCCACAGGAGGAGTTGTCGGGGTGGTCTCCTCCTTGGGAACACCAACACTCATTACAGCCTCATCAGGACTCCCTCCAACTCTTGCATCTTCTCCAACCTCTCGGGTGGGGATGGCCGTTCTCAGTCCCCCAGACAGAGCTAGACTTCTTGAGCTACTCAACAAGGTCCACGTGAAGACTCAAAAGTTCAAAGGCCACCTCCATGAGGATGCGGAAGCTCATGTGAGGAAGTTCCTCACAGCATGTAAAGCTAAAGGTGTGGAGAATGAGCATGCGTTCCTTCACATCTTTCCTTCGTCATTGGAGGATGCAGCGGATGTATGGTACAGTCAATTTCCTCCGGACCACTTCCAGACGTGGACAGACCTAAGGGAGGAATTCTTACGCACTTTCAAGTTGGAAAAATTCGAACACATGATTGTCCAAGAGTTGTCTACTGACACCATGAAGCCTAGAGAAAGCATCTCTGAGATGTACACAAGGATGAGGGTCTTGGCGGCAAAGATGTCTGTGCCACCTAATGATGCTGTTATGAAGGGATGGTTTTTGAAAGCATTACCCCCTTCCATTGCTATAAGGTTGGTGGATAAACTCCCTGAACATGCCTCACTTCAAGACTTCCTAAAAGAAGCTGTCAAGATGGAACGGTCACAGTTAAGCTTTGCCTCATCAACGAATACGACCACCCAACTCCCAAGAGAGGAGGGATCATCCGCATGGCAGCAACTCAAGAAGGAGTTAGAAGAAATCAAAGAAGGCCTGAAAGATAGAATAAAGGTGGATGGCCAATCGTCCTTTGAGGCCCAAATTCGAAGTGGCCTTTGGTGCACCGAATGCAAGGGTTCTAACCATGGTTACTGGGAGTGCCCCTCCAAGCGAAAGGTACCTACTTCTACCTCATTTTGTACATTTTGTGAGATCCATGGACATGATGCCTCTGAGTGTAGGTACCTTAAAGGATTAAGGAAGCTTCTTCCAGAGTATACCTCGGGGGAACCTCTGGTTGCTGCAGTCAACAGAACGGTACCCATAACTTCTGGTCCAGCAGAAGTATCTCCTGCTCCCCCTCTTGCACGAGCATCTGAGCCACCTCCTCCTCCTGTCATGCCACCTCCATTGCTTCCGACTCCCCCTTTGCTCCAAGCTCCTGCCCCCAATTCAATTGGTTCCCCTTATTTCTATCCTCAGCCATACTATGCCCCGTACCAACCACCTATGTCAGGAGGTGGCTATGGACCCTCTTATCAACGCGGTCGAAGGGGTGGTTTCAGAGGTGGACGCGGAGGTGCAGGCAGGGGTACAAACTTTAGAAGACCCATCATGTGTTACAGATGTGGCGAGTACGGCCACTACCAAGATGATTGTACACAGCCGTTCGGGGGACCCTCTTGTACACAGTGCAACACAAATGACCACTATACCAGAGATTGTCCCAATAGAAGAGTGGAACCCGCATCCCAAGTGAATATGGTTGATGTAGTAGTGGCGGGGGAGGGCAACAATCCCCATTTGATTGGCGCAGTGTTGGGCGCTGTGACACGGTCACATACAAAAGGTGACAAATGTAAGGGTGACTCAGAGTCAGCACCGGAGACCTCAGCACCAATGAGTTCGACAAGTGTTCTCCCATCGAGGTCATTCTCCTCCTCCAAGGTACACAGTACGCCCAGGAATAGACCACCCATGCTGGCTTCTGATAGTGATTCAGAAACAAACTCGAAGGGCCCACAACCATTAAGGTCAACCACTAACTCTGGGAGTGCCTCATCCTCGGGGGATCACTCTATGCCTTTGAGGTATCAAGAGGTAGTAAAGGGTGTCACGAGAGATCTTCAAACAAGTTCTGAAGATGAAGGTAGCACACCTCAGCTTCCATCCCGCAAGTCCAGAACTGTGAGGTTTGCAACAGAAGTGACAACCCTCGGACAGTACCGGGATAAGGAGGCACGAGTAGGTCCTCCCACTTTGTCCTCAACAGCACTCAACAGAGAAGAGGCTATGGGGACAAGATCTAGTTCTGCTCAGGAAAAAGGGAAAGGAGTAATGGAAGAGAAACCACTGGAGACAATGACTCACAGTTCAGACCTACATCCACATCCTCGTGTAAGCTTCGACCCTCGGCCAGAGGCTAGGAGGATGAAGTTACAAAAGGCTAATGCTAGTGTCCACCACTACTCCTTGTTTGAAGATCTTATGAGTTTCAAACCCAACCTCACTCTACGACAACTTTGCCTATTATCCCCCCAAATCAAGCATCAGACTATCACATTCCTGAATCGCCTCCCAGGGGGTCGACACAAGGGATCTACTCCGAGTGGGCCACCACCAGAGACATTACCGGCTCAGCATGGGTCTACACCGGACCACTTCTCTACCTACGCTGCCCTCACTTGTGAACAAAGTCCCAAGCTCACCGTGGAGATCCATGGAGTGGAGCTGAAGGACGTCTTCCTCGATGGTGGGGCGGCTGTGAACATTATGCCAAAAGGTACACTCTAGAAACTAGGGTTGAAGTTGACAAGTGATGTTCACTTTCAGGTACGCATGGCTGATCAACGCAGAGTAAAACCAATGGGTGCAGTCAAAGGTGTTCACATGAAGATTGGCGGAATAACTTTTCTCTCCAATTTTGTTGTCCTTGATATGACCGAAAATGAACAAACTTACCCTCTACTTCTTGGTCGGCCATGGTTGCGGTCTTCAAAAGCCATTCAGGATTGGTCAACTGATGAAGTTCGATTGCCCCTGGGATCGACATCCCTCGAAATAGATATGGTCACAGGGCAGGCAAGGCACATACCAATAGAACTAGGAGAGGAGGATTTTGAAGAACAAGCCGGAGTCGAAGAGGAGCATTGGGCCTGTGGGGACTGGCCCAGGGGTGGTGACCAAGGTATCAATGAGGAGACAACCCTAGAAGGATTTGAAAGTTTGACCTACTTGTTGGATCGGGCTGATCAAGAAGACGAGGAGGCTGTCATTTTGGATTGGATGGGAGCCCTGGGCTCATTAGCGGTCAACATGGTGGAACTATGCTAACAAGAAGATCAAGAAGAACACCTACTTGCAGTATCAGAAATCCACCCAGAACGACAGGGTCTGGCTGAACTAGTTTACGAAAGGATGCCCTTTGGACTTTGCAATAGTCCACACATGTATAAGAGAATGGCCACTAGGGGTACTACAGTGGACACCACAGATCGTACTGAGGACAATGATGGTACTGTAGTAAACATTGAGGATCGTCCAGTGGCCGACATGGAGGACATTGGTCAAAATGATGCTGACAATACTATAGGATACAATGAAGGATCTACTAGGGACGAGGCTAGTAGGGCACAACCCACCAATGGTACTTCAGAGTACAATCATGGTATTACAGTGCACAACCATGGTACTACGGTGTACAACCATGGTGCTGCTAAGTGCAATGATGGTGATAGAGAAAACAGGAACACTAATGAAGACGAGACTGATGATGATAGTGATTTAGACGAAAGTGACATAGACATTGCTGAACTTGAGGAGAATCACCACCAACAGCTTAAGGTCTTGGGCGGACCCAGGGTGCATACCGGATGATACAGAGATGAGGACATGGCCGATCTCACTTTGCTTGACCTTTTCTTATCAGAAGCCGACCACCCCTCAATTCAAGACCGTCCGGAAACCACTTATGAGGTGGAAGGCTTACCTTACCGGGGCATGCTGAAACAGTCACCGAGGCATCGAAGGCACACAGCATCTGCAACATCTACTGATTCTACATCTCAATCAATGCCTGAGAACCCCCCAGTTACTTACCCCTCATCTTGGTTGAGAGAAGTGGAGGGGGACTTTCCCCTTGAAGATACTCCACATACAGGACTGAGAATGGGTGAACCAAGTACCTTAACATCCCAATGCATTGCCCCTGTTGATGAGGCACGGAACTGGCGGTATCTCAACATTGGAAGTGAGGACCAACCCAGGCATTTGAAGTTAGCCACTTGGGTCTGGGAACATGACTATCTTCTAGGTGCAGTCACCGAC
This sequence comes from Dipteris shenzhenensis, assembly GCF_047967505.1. NCBI lineage: Eukaryota > Viridiplantae > Streptophyta > Polypodiopsida > Gleicheniales > Dipteridaceae > Dipteris > Dipteris shenzhenensis. The sequence continues at coordinate 47,102,739 of NC_141622.1, read as the reverse complement.
CTTTTTAAAGAATTTGTGGATGTCTTTGCTTGGTCCTACAAGGATCTGAAGGGGGTGCCCGCTGATTTCATGGAGCATAGCATCAACTTATATCCCGATGCAGACCCTGTGATTAAAGGTCCATACCGCATGAATCCCAACTACGGCAAGGCAGTCCAAACAGATATACAGAAAATGGAGCAAGCAGGATTAATCTACCCAGTGGATTACTCCGATTGGGTCAGTGGAATTGTCATTGTACCCAAAAGAGAGACCGGCAAACTTAGAATATGTGTTGACTATCGGAGTTTGAATGCTGTAACACGACGTGATAGGTTCCCTCTTCCTTTCACAGACAGAGTGTTGGAGACAGTGGCAGGACATGCTTTATACTCATTCATGGATGGATATGGCGGGTACAACCAAGTTCGAGTGAAAGAACAGGATCAGCCCAAGACTAACTTTGTCACTCAATGGGGAACATACGCCTACCGAATGATGCCCTTTGGACTATGTAATGCCCCGGCAACCTTTCAACGACTTGTAACCAAACTCTTTCAAGAGAATATCGGCAAGTTTCTTGAGGTATTTCTAGATGACTTCTCTGTTTTTAATGGTAAATCGGCCTCCCATCTTGATCCGGCCATACAAAATGATCATCTACATAAGTTGAGATGGGTCTTTGATAAGTGCAGAGAAGTGCGCTTGTGTTTGAACCCTGACAAATGTTTCTTTCTCGCACTCCGAGGTGTTCTCCTTGGTCATATTGTTTCTGCTGAGGGCATGACCACGGATCCCGCAAAGGTAGAGGTGATCATCTCATTGCCCATCCCTCGTACACCCAAAGAGGTGAAGTCCTTCTTAGGGCATGTAGGATATTACCGAAGGTTCATACGTTTCTATGCCGACATTGCTATTGCACTGACAGAACTCCTACATCAAGACCGATCGTTTGTCTGGGCCACCCCACAACAACTAGCCTTTGATGATCTCAAGCATCGCCTCGTGAAGGCCCCCATCCTCAGGCAGCCTGATTGGGATGTAATTTTTCATGTCCATGTGGATGCTAGTGGGTGGGCAGTAGGTGCTATACTGGCCCAACCTAACCAGGATACTAAGATTGATTTGCCCATCTACTTCGCGAGTCGACAACTCAATGGAGCAGAACGCAATTACAGTACCACAGAAAGGGAGGGTCTCGGCATGGTTTATGCCATGACCAAGTATCGTCACTACCTCTTGGGCAACAAGTTTGTGATCATCACTAATCATCAAGCTCTTAAGTATTTATTGAATAAGCCTACTCTTGGTGGCCGGATAAGCAGATGGATTCTTCTCTTTCAAGAATTTGAATTCGACATTGTGGTGAGGGCTGGGAGACTGCATCAACCTGCAGACCACTTGTCTAGGTTACATTCCGGGGAACCAGCCAGTGGTATCACTGATGACTTACCTGATGCGGGCTTGTTCGGAATAACAGAACTACCTGATGAATGCCTATTTGCGGTGGACTGCTTCCCACCATGGTATGCCAACATCGTACACCTCTTGTCTACAGGTGGCTTTCCTCCAGGATTAACTCCAACAGAGAAACACAAACGGATCCTTCAAGCTGCTCCTTTTAAGTTGATTGCAGGTCAATTATACAAGCTTGGGAAGGATCAGATCTTGAGGCGGTGTGTGCTTCCACATGAGACACAATCCATTCTTAAAGAGGCACATGCTGGCATAGGTGGAGGGCATATGGCCTCAGATGGTACTGCTCGTAAGATCATGCGAGCAGGGTTCTGGTGGCCCAAGCTCTTCCGCGACTGCCATGTTCATGTGACCAGATGTGATTCATGTCAACGAGCGGGCCCCAAGCCTACGAGGCGTGAGTACCTCCCTCTCAAACCATTCACTCCGGTGCCTCCCTTCTATCGCTGGGGATTGGATTTCATTGGACCCATCTCTCCTGCCACACGCCGAGGGAACAAGTATGCTCTGCTTGCCACCGACTATGGAACCAAATGGGTCGAAGCCAAGGCAGTCAAGAACTGTACAGCCCAGGTAGTAGCCACATTTCTATATGACCAGATCATCTCACGGTTTGGTTGTCCTGTTGAGTTGATAAGTGATAGAGGGTCTCACTTCCTAAATGACACCATTGCTGCACTAGTTCACCTGCTTCAAATAGTTCACAAATTTTCATCTCCCTATTACCCACGTGCCAATGGTCTAGCTGAGAGCTCAAATCGCACAATGTGCGGGATCGTGCATCGACTTTGCCTAAATTCTCTAGCCGATTGGGACGACATACTTCCAGCTGCTTTATTCGCCTATCGAACGGCTTACAAGGCGAGTACTGGGTATTCACCCTTCGAGCTGGTCTATGGACTGGAGGCCGTTATGCCTTATGAATTTCATCTTGACACTCACAGGATTCTTCCAGACAAAAATGACAACCTTGAAGCCTGCACAATGGAACGCTTGTGGGATTTGGAAGCCCTGGCAGAGCATCGACGTGAAGCAGTTTTCGCTCAAGAAGTTTGGCAGAAGCGACAAAAAGCTTGGCATGACCGGAACCTTAGAAAAAGGAATTTCAAAGTCGGAGATTTAGTACTCTTGTATTCCAGTAAGTTTCTCAAACACAAACCTAAGTTTGTGAGTGGTTGGACAGGTCCATTTCTCATTGCCAAGCTTATCCCAAGTGGCGGAGTCTACTTGGCCACTTTAGAAGGCAGACTTCTACCTGCCCCGGTGAATGGGTCACGCATCAAGAGGTACCATGATCAATGAGAAAACACCCTCCTAATCCTTCTCCTTCCTGGTGACATCTTCTCCCTCTGAGTGAGGGCCACTTTCTCTTTCTACAAGGGTCCTCCTCTCTGCCCCTAGTGCCACTTTCTCTCTCTACATGGCTCCTCCTCTCTGCCCTTGGTGCCAATTTTTCTCTCTAAATGGGTCCTTCTCTTTCCACCCAAGTGTCACTTTCTCTCTCTAAGTGAGCCCTCCATTTTTCACCCCGAGCCACTTTCTCTCTCTAAGTGTGACCACCTTTTTTCATCCCGTGCCACTATCTCTCGCTAAATGACCACCCTTAAAATGCGGCCTCCCTTTTTCACTCTGTGTTACTTTCTCTCTCTAACTACGGCCTCCCCTTTTCATCCTGTTTTACAAAATCCTTCTCCTTCTACCTTCTCTCCAACTCCCTACCTCTCTCTTACAAAAACCTTCTCTTTCCACCCTCTGTCCAACTCCCTACCTCTTGTTTGAGGGGAGGGGTTCCTATCCTTCCGGAGGTGTTACCGGAGGCCAAAGGCCACTGGTGTGAGAAGCATGAGTTGTGCAATGCTCTAATGCAATGGATCGTGCAGAGCGCACCGTGCAGTAGTGTGCGAGTGTCGTATGCTATACTGCAGTGAACGACGACGTAAGAGTGCACTATGCTAAGTGACAATCACCGGTGAACTCCACAACATAAGCAAAATAAGAGAATCCTACACTGGTGAACAATCCCCATATCCGGAAGAGACAAGAGAGATGAGAAAGTGACCGAATTGGCCAATGTACATATCACTGGACGTGTCCCCAGGTCACAAGTCGCAAGTCACAAGAATACACAAGTCGCAAATCACCAGAATACACAGGTCTATCCCCATAGTAGACAAAGGGTACACACAAATCTCTCACATTCGCTCCTTGGCGAGCTCGTAGCTCTAGCCTCTATCTCTCCTCACTCTCCTCCTTTCGCTCCCGTGCCGAATGCCGAATGCTGAATGCCGCCCCTTTCTCTCTCCCTTCTCCTTCATCTTCATCCCCCGCCTTGGAGGGTCCCTTCTTCGCTGAGAATCTCCCCTCTTTCTTCCCATTGGTCATCCTCTTATCTCCTTAGCTGTTGAGAATAGCCGTTGCGCCGCTGGCTCTCTTGATGGCTTCGGCGACTTCCTGACTCCCTGACTCGCCAGCCTGATGGTATAAATTCTCCATGTGCAGGTGAGCTGGTTCACCGCACCTCTTGATGGCTTCGGCGACTTTCTGACTCCCTGACTCGCCAGCCCGATGGTGTAAATTCTCCATGTGCAGGTGAGTTGGTTCACCGCACCACTGCACCACTGTATCACTGAACCACTGTGTAATATAAATACTCCTGACTGCTCCATGTGCTAAGCTCACTCTCCGTGTGCGCAGCTCTTGATGACCTGTGGTTGACATGTGTCGACCTGTGGTTGACCTGTGTCGACCTGTGGTTAACATGTGTCGACCTGTGGTTGACATGTGTCGACCTGTGGTTGACCTGTGTCGACCTGTGGTTGACCTGTGTCGACCTGTGGTTGACAGCCTCGGACAGTACTCCTGGATGAACCCGTGTGATCGCGTGGCTAACTTGTGTTGACACATGGTCAACATGTGGTCAACAGATGTCGTCATGTGGTCAACGCCTGTCGACAGGTGGTCGTGTGATAAGGTAACAGTTTCCCCGCCACTATCATTCACCGTCCCGGTGAATAGAAAGGTTGGACGAATCCGTCAAAGAAAAATAAAGATGAACTTTCAAACCATGGATATGGTGATGGAGTGGGAAAAGGAAAGAGTACAGACCATGTGGTTGGCCGTGGGAGTAATCCAAGATTTGTATTAAGTGGAGATGTGAAAAATAAACTGCTGTATTACAAGGGACAGCATGGAAAATTGCAGAAAAAACTGAGTACAAGTTGAGGTAAAACACTGATATTTACAGTGAGGGCCAAACAGCTTGGCAAAATCTAACAGTGCAAAAAAAAAACCCAAACACCAACAGCCATGTATCAACTCTTCTATGAGATTACAGAGGGTGGTAAAGCTGCAGCCTGTTCCTCTGCCTTCTCCTCGTCCGCCTTCGTATTTGCCTCTGTGGCTTTTTGCGCATCCCTTTGCTCTGGCTCAGTCATAGGTATCTGTGGATGGGGTGCTTCCTCCTCACACTCAAGCGTGTCCATCACATTTCTCAGATTGTCATACTTGTCTTTATATCGGTGGTATCGCCGGTAGTAATGATCCTTTTGCTCTTGCAAGGTGGACTGGGAAGTCTGGAGGGTGGCCAACTGCATCCGAAGAGCTGTGAATTCTTCCTCCATGGATGCACGCTTCGTTTCCAATTCAGCCACTCTGGATTCTGATTTTTCTTTGGCAATCTCAGAGGAAGACAAAGACTCTTTTAACTTGATAATCTCCTGGTGAAATCTGGTCACCTCCGTGACATGCTGGCTGTGCAAAGTTGCCAGAGCTGCAGCATGTTGGCTGCGTAAAGATGTCATTGCTGCTTCCCATTCCTGCCTGTGATTATGGTGGCGATCCTCAAGGGCAGCCTTCTGAATATTCCAAGCGATGTCACGCTCATGTATTGCTGAGTCCTTCTCTTTCTGCCACCTTTCCTCCTGTTGTCGAAGTGTCACGCTAGTGGCGCGCTGCTGGGCTGCCTGAGCTCTCTCGAATTCTAACTTTAAATGTTGCTGTTGAGAGAGGAGCTTATGAGCATAACCTGTGGAATTGAAGACCGCTGTCCCAAGCTGCGTGAAGGTGTCATCCATGATACGCTGAGCAAGATGCAGGGACCTTTTCATCCACGCATACCTGTCGCTGTAATTCATCCTGTCCGCCAAATTAATGACGTCCCCCAATTCCTCAAACATGTCAGGAAGAGCTCCCTCTTCCTCGGTTGACAGGTTTCCTGTAGGTGCCAATTTGTCCAAGTGCACAAAACATGTCGGGGCCCTGGAGATCTTTTTGTTCTGTGCGAGGCAGTCCTGCAAGGGAATGGTGAAGATTTGAGTGAGATCCTCCTCTTCCCCACATACTGGTGAGCGTTTTTTGTGAAGGACAGATAGTAGTTGGCTGTAATCTTCATTCTGTTTTTCCACCAGGGAAATATTTGAAAGAGGTGGGCCCGATGAAGCAGCTATGTAAGCTGTGAACATATCATTCTCATGAAGGGGTGGGCAATCCACAGATTTGGGCAGAATCCCTCCCTCAAATACCTCCTCTGAGGCTGAAGTGGCCGATGGAGCATCTCCGCGAGAGGGGCTCCCACTCCCGTCTCTAGTCCTGTCTCTGCCTGGGGAGGCTGAAATGTGAAGTACACCCTGGGATGACATCTCCTGAGAAAGCCCATGGGAGTGGGAGTCGGGTCCCAGGCTAAGGTTCAGGTCCAATACCTGGTCCAAAACATGGTCAGAGGTCGCCTAAACTGTGGTGATGACTGCATCGGTGAAAGTGGTAGGGGGTGAAGACGAAACAGCTGCAGTCCTGCGTAACAATACACCTGTCGAGGAAGTCCCGGGTACAACAGTCGTCGTCACGGGTACAACAGGAGGTGTACCTGGTGCAATTCCTGGAGAAGCCTGGACAAGTGTGACTGATGGAGAGGCAAGTCCTGGCACGGGCACGACTGATGGAGATACAAGACATGTCACTGGTGGCAACCCTGTGGCACCGGTAACAGAATATACTGATGAAGCTCCGGTGCAGACTTCATGAGGTGGCGCTCGGCGAGGTGTCCTCCTGAGCGAAAGAGGAGAAGAGGCAGTCCCGGGAGAAGGAACACTAGAAGTGACAGTAAACGTTGTGGAAAAGGGGGTGATAGAAGGGGAGAGAGATGATGAAGGGAGGCGACCTGTGACAATGGAAGGAGGGTTGGCCTTCCACTGATGAAGTAAGAAGGTGAGGTGGGGCCCACAAGTACAGGTATATGTGCCCCGACGCTTGCGAACTATGTTACGAAAGGCAGAGTAGAAGAGTGAGGCAAAATCATAGGGAGTGACCGAGAGAATGGAGTCTAAGGCAGAATGGATCGCCTTGGTGATGAAGAAGTGACCTGGGGCAGAGTAGAAGTGTGTGAACAAATACCTCGCTAGAAGCGCCTCTCGGCTGTTACCCTCGAGAACTTTCTTGCACTCATGTCCTCTGCGATGAGTTTTACAGGTAGACAAGAAGGACAGGAATGTGGGTGAGCCGGTGTGAGGTGGCAAAAAGGGAAGTGTGGGAAGACGGAGATATGTGGATACGAGACTAGGAGTGAACATGTGACGGAAATTCAAGGATCCGAATGTGTCTGTTGCAAAGTCATAAGACTGAATGAACGCAGTACACATTTGGACATCCACCGGGGGAAGTGTGACATCATCAAACTCCACGAGAGACATGCGGGCTATCTCATCAGGTGACAAGATGCTAGACAGCTTGAGTGTGGGATCAAGGAAAGGTTTGAAAACCACCCGAATGATCGAGGAGGATGAAGCTGGGGGTGGAAGATCACAAGCCGTACTTTGTGGGGCCAAATCACCGTCACCGTTACTGTGACCACTGTGCCCACTGGATGCCTTGGATGGTGTTTTGATTGTACCTGTGGGGGGCAGATAGTCAGAGCCTCCATGATCTGAATCAGAGGAACTCGAAAAGGGGGATAGCTCCTCATCCGATATGATAGTGATCCTGTCGGAGGGAGGTGAATCTGCAACTGCTCGAGGTCGTTTCGAAGTGCTTTGTGGTGTAGACCCGGCACCCAGGTCATCAGTGGTGCGCTTGCCAAGTGATGCCATGGAAGATGGGCCCGATCCTGTCGTGTGGCCTGCTCAAGCCCGATGGAAGTCAACGAATAAAGTATCGGGGGGTAATCTGGGTTTGAACTTGTGGCGAGAGGCACGGATAGGCATGAACGATGGCGTCCTACGAAGAGAAAATGAGTACAGAGGGGGTGTCGATGTCGAGGTCTGGAGAGGCAAGGAAGAAGGAGGAGGTGTAAAAGAGTACGGAGGGGGTGTCGATGTCGAGGTCTGGAGAGGCAAGGAGGAAGGAGGAGGTGTTGAGGTCGAGGTTAAGCCCGGAATGCTACGAGAGAATACTTTAGCAGATCCACCAGTGCAGGCCCAGGCTTCGATGGAGAGGAAAAGAGTGAGGAAGGGGTGTCGGTGGAGAGGGAGAGTAAAAGGACGGATGTAGACTAGGGGGGAGGAGGGGGGCTGGAGCTAGGAGGGGAGAAGGGGAGATGCAGAGGGTGTAGGGAGGAGAAGGGGGGAGAGCTGCGCAGGAGAGGGGGACGTAGGCTGTGCGCAGGAGAAGGGGGGAAGGGCAGGTAGAGGGAGAGGAGGGAGGTGCTGCGCAGGAAGGAGGGGGAGAAGCAGGGTGGTGAGGATAGAAAGAGAGGGGGGGCTGTTGCGCAGGAGGGGAGGGGGCAGGTAGAGGGAGAGGAGGGAGGTGCTGCGCAGGAAGGAGGGGGAGAAGCAGGGTGAGGAGAGGAAAAGAGGGGGGGGGCTGTTTTGCAGGAGGGGAGAGGAGGGGTGGTGAGGAGAGGAAGAGAGGGGGAGCTGTTTCGCAGGAGGGGAGAGCAGGGGTGGTGAGGGGAGGAAGAGAGGGGGAGCTGTTTTGCAGGAGGGGAGAGCAGGGGTGGTGAGGGGAGGAAGAGAGGGGGGGCTGTTTCGCAGGAGGGGAGAGGAGGGGTGGTGAGGAGAGGAAGAGAGGGGGAGCTGTTTTGCAGGAGGGGAGAGGAGGGGTGGTGAGGAGAGGAAGAGAGGGGGGGGGGCTGTTGCGCAGGAGGGGAGGGGAGGGGTGGTGAGGAGAGGAAGAGAGGGGGGCTGTGTCGCAGGAGGGGAGAGAAGCGGTGGTGAGGAGAGGAAGAGAGGGGGGCTGTGTCGCAGGAGGGGAGAGAAGCGGTGGTGAGGAGAGGAAGAGAGGGGGAGCTGGAGCTGTTGCGCAGGAGGGGAGGGGGCAGGTAGAGGGAGAGGAGGGAGGTGCTGCGCAGGAAGGAGGGGGAGAAGCAGGGTGGTGAGGAGAGTAAGAGAGGGGGGCTGGAGCTGTTGCGCAGGAGGGGAGGGGGCAGGTAGAGGGAGAGGAGGGGGGTGCTGCGCAGGGAGGAGGGGGAGAAGCAGGGTGGTGAGGAGAGGAAGAGAGGGGGGCTGGAGCTGTTGCGCAAGGAGGGGAGGGGGCAGGTAGAGGGAGAGGAGGGGGGTGCTGCGCAGGGAGGAGGGGGAGAAGCAGGGTGGTGAGGAGAGGAAGAGAGGGGGGCTGGGGCTGTTGCGCAGGAGGGGAGGGGGCAGGTAGAGGGAGAGGAGGGAGGAGAGGGAGCTGCGTGGAGAGGGAGCGAGCTGGTTGCCAAGGAGAGGAGAGTTGGGAGGAGGATAGTTGGCCACCCAACTAGGGCGCTTGTGAATGTGGTATATAAAGGGTGGAGAAACCAATGGAGGGGAGAGAAAGCCAGAAAGCAAATCCGCCAAACTTAACCTTATCCACCAAAAATAGTATATCCACTAAATTTAGCATATTCGTCAAATTTAGCTTATTGCCAAATTTAGCATATTTGCCACATTTAGCTAAGTGCCAAAAATAGGTTGGACGTGCATCAGGATGATGGAAGATGGAAGAAAAAGAGATGAGTGTGACAAAGGTGGAAAGAGAAGACATTTGTAAGAGGGAGGCAGCGGTTTGGTCATAGGGTGGAAAGAGAAGGTGTTTGTAAGAGGGAGATGGAGAGTTGGTCACAGGGTGGAAAGAGAAGGTGTTTGTAAGAGAGAGGTAGGACTTGGACAGAGGGTGGAAAGAGAAGAGTTTTGTAAGAGAGAGGTAGAATTTGGACAGAGGGTGGAAAGAGAAGGGTTTTGTAAGAGAGAGGTAGGGGGTTTGACATAGGGTAGAAAGAGAAGGTTTTTGTAAGAGAGAGGTAGGAGTTGGACATAGAGTGGAAAGAGAAGGTTTTTGTAAGAGAGAGGTAGGAGTTGGACATAGGGTGGAAAGAGAAGGTTTTTGTAAGAGAGAGGTAGGAGTTGGACATAAGGTGGAAAGAGAAGGTTTCTGTAAGAGAGAGGTAGCAGTTGGACATAGGGTGGAAAGAGAAGGTTTCTGTAAGAGAGAGGTAGCAGTTGGACATAGGGTGGAAAGAGAAGGTTTTTGTAAGAGAGAGGTAGGAGTTGGACATAGGGTGGAAAGGGAAGGTTTTTGTAAGAGAGAGGTAGGAGGTGGACATAGGGTGGAAAGGGAAGGTTTTTGTAAGAGAGAGGTAGCAGGTGGACATAGGGTGGAAAGAGAAGGTTTTTGTAAGAGAGAGGTAGGAGTTGGACATAGGGTGGAAACAGAAGGTTTTTGTAAGAAAGAGGTAGGAGTTGGACATAGGGTGGAAGGAGAAGGTTTTTGTAAGAGAGAGGTAGGGAGTTGGACAGAGGGTGGAAAGAGAAGGTGTTTGTAAGAGAGAGGTAGAACTTGGACAGAGGGTGGAAAGAGAAGAGTTTTGTAAGAGAGAGGTAGAAGTTGGACATAGGGTGGAAAGAGAAGGTTTTTGTAAGAGAGAGGTAGGGAGTTGGACAGAGGGTGGAAAGAGAAGGTGTTTGTAAGAGAGAGGTAGGGAGTTGGACAGAGGGTGGAAAGAGAAGGTGTTTGTAAGAGAGAGATAGAACTTGGACAGAGGGTGGAAAGAGAAGAGTTTTGTAAGAGAGAGGTAGAAGTTGGACATAGGGTGGAAAGAGAAGGTTTTTGTAAGAGAGAGGTAGGGAGTTGGACAGAGGGTGGAAAGAGAAGGTGTTTGTAAGAGAGAGGTAGGGAGTTGGACAGAGGGTGGAAAGAGAAGGTGTTTGTAAGAGAGAGGTAGAACTTGGACAGAGGGTGGAAAGAGAAGAGTTTTGTAAGAGAGAGGTAGAAGTTGGACATAGGGTGGAAAGAGAAGGTTTTTGTAAGAGAGAGGTAGGAGTTGGACATAGGGTGGAAGGAGAAGGTTTTTGTAAGAGAGAGGTAGGGAGTTAGACAGAGGGTGGAAAGAGAAGGTGTTTGTAAGAGAGAGGTAGAACTTGGACAGAGGGTGGAAAGAGAAGAGTTTTGTAAGAGAGAGGTAGAAGTTGGACATAGGATGGAAAGAGAAGGTTTTTGTAAGAGAGAGGTAGGGAGTTAGACAGAAGGTGAAAAGAGAAGGTTTTTGTAAGAGAGAGGTAGGGAGTTGGACAGAGGGTGGAAAGAGAAGGTGTTTGTAAGAGAGAGGTAGAAGTTGGACAGAGGGTGGAAAGAGAAGGTGTTTGTAAGAGAGAGGTAGGAGTTGGACAGAGGGTGGAAAGAGAAGGGTTTTGTAAGAGAGAGGTAGGAGTTGGAGAGAAGGTAGAAGGAGAAGGAGTTTGTAAAACAGGATGAAAAGGGGAGGCCGTAGTTAGAGAGAGAAAGTAACACAGAGTGAAAAAGGGAGGCCACATTTTAAAGGTGGTCATTTAGAGAGAGATAGTGGTATGGGATGAAAAAAGGTGGTCACACTTGGAGAGAGAAAGTGGCTCGGGGTGAAAAATGGAGGGCTCACTTAGAGAGAGAAAGTGGCTCGGGGTAAAAAATGGAGGGCTCACTTAGAGAAAGAAAGTGACACTTGGGTGGAAAGAGAAGGACCCATTTAGAGAGAAAAATTGGCACCAAGGGCAGAGAGGAGGAGCCATGTAGAGAGAGAAAGTGGCACTAGGGGCAGAGAGGAGGACCCTTGTAGAAAGAGAAAGTGGCCCTCACTCAGAGGGAGAAGATGTCACCAGGAAGGAGAAGGATTAGGAGGGTGTTTTCTCATTGATCATGGTACCTCTTGATGCGTGACCCATTCACCGGGGCAGGTAGAAGTCTGCCTTCTAAAGTGGTCAAGTAGACTCCGCCACTTGGGATAAGCTTGGCAATGAGAAATGGACCTGTCCAACCACTCACAAACTTAGGTTTGTGTTTGAGAAACTTACTGGAATACAAGAGTACTAAATCTCCGACTTTGAAATTCCTTTTTCTGAGGTTCCGGTCATGCCAAGCTTTTTGTCGCTTCTGCCAAACTTCTTGAGCGAAAACTGCTTCACGTCGATGCTCTGCCAGTGCTTCCAAATCCCACAAGCGTTCCATTGTGCAGGCTTCAAAGTTGTCATTTTTGGTTGGAAGAATCCTGTGAGTGTCAAGATGAAACTCATAAGGCATAACGGCCTCCAGTCCATAGACCAGCTCGAAGGGTGAATACCCAGTACTCGCCTTGTAAGCCGTTCGATAGGCGAATAAAGCAGCTGGAAGTACGTCGTCCCAATCGGCTAGAGAGTTTAGGCAAAGTCGATGCACGATCCCACACATTGTGCGATTTGAGCTCTCAGCTAGACCATTGGCACGTGGGTAATAAGGAGATGAAAATTTGTGAACTATTTGAAGCAGGTGAACTAGTGCAGCAATGGTGTCATTTAGGAAGTGAGACCCTCTATCACTTATCAACTCAACAGGACAACCAAACCGAGAGATGATCTGGTCATATAGAAATGTGGCTACTACCTGGGCTGTACAGTTCTTGACTGCCTTGGCTTCGACCCATTTGGTTCCATAGTCGGTGGCAAGCAGAGCATACTTGTTCCCTCGGCGTGTGGCAGGAGAGATGGGTCCAATGAAATCCAATCCCCAGCGATAGAAGGGAGGCACCGGAGTGAATGGTTTGAGAGGGAGGTACTCACGCCTCGTAGGCTTGGGGCCCGCTCGTTGACATGAATCACATCTGGTCACATGAACATGGCAGTCGCGGAAGAGCTTGGGCCACCAGAACCCTGCTCGCATGATCTTACGAGCAGTACCATCTGAGGCCATATGCCCTCCACCTATGCCAGCATGTGCCTCTTTAAGAATGGATTGTGTCTCGTGCGGAAGCACACACCGTCTCAAGATCTGATCCTTCCCAAGCTTGTACAATTGACCTGCAATCAACTTAAAAGGAGCAGCTTGAAGGATCCGTTTGCGTTTCTCTGTTGGAGTTAATCCTGGAGGAAAGCCACCTGTAGACAAGAGGTGTACTATGTTGGCATACCATGGTGGGAAGCAGTCCACCGCAAATAGGCATTCATCAGGTAGTGTTGTTATCCCGAACAAGCCTGCATCGGGTAAGCCATCGGTGATACCACTGGCTGGTTCCCCGGAATGTAACCTGGACAAGTGGTCTGCAGGTTGATGCAGTCTCCTAGCCCTCACCACAATGTCGAATTCAAATTCTTGAAAGAGAAGAATCCATCTGCTTATCCGGCCACCAAGAGTAGGCTTATTCAATAAATACTTAAGAGCTTGATGATCAGTGATGATCACAAACTTGTTGCCCAAGAGGTAGTGACGATACTTGGTCATGGCATAAACCATGCCGAGGCCCTCCCTCTCTGTGGTACTGTAATTGCGTTCTGCTCCATTGAGTTGTCGACTCGCGAAGTAGATGGGCAAATCAATCTTAGTATCCTGGTTAGGTTGAGCCAGTATAGCACCTACTGCCCACCCACTAGCATCCACATGGACATGAAAAATTACGTCCCAATCGGGCTGCCGGAGGATGGGGGCCTTCACGAGGCGATGCTTGAGATCATCAAAGGCTAGTTGTTGTGGGGTGGCCCAGACAAACGATCGGTCTTGATGTAGGAGTTCTGTCAGTGCAATAGCAATGTCGGCATAGAAACGTATGAACCTTCGGTAATATCCTACATGCCCTAAGAAGGACTTCACCTCTTTGGGTGTACGAGGGATGGGCAATGAGATGATCACCTCTACCTTTGCGGGATCCGTGGTCATGCCCTCAGCAGAAACAATATGACCAAGGAGAACACCTCGGAGTGCGAGAAAGAAACATTTGTCAGGGTTCAAACACAGGCGCACTTCCCTGCACTTATCAAAGACCCATCTCAACTTATGTAGATGATCATTTTGTATGGCCGGATCAAGATGGGAGGCCGATTTACCATTAAAAACAGAGAAGTCATCTAGAAATACCTCAAGAAACTTGCCGATATTCTCTTGAAAGAGTTTGGTTACAAGTCGTTGAAAGGTTGCCGGGGCATTACATAATCCAAAGGGCATCATTCGGTAGGCGTATGTTCCCCATTGAGTGACAAAGGTAGTCTTGGGCTGATCCTGTTCTTTCACTCGAACTTGGTTGTACCCGCTATATCCATCCATGAATGAGTATAAAGCATGTCCTGCCACTGTCTCCAACACTCTATCTGTGAAGGGAAGGCGGAACCTATCACGTCGTGTTGCAGCATTCAAACTCCGATAGTCAACACATATTCTAAGTTTGCCGGTCTCTCTTTTGGGTACAATGACAATTCCACTGACCCAATCGGAGTAATCCACTGGGTAGATTAATCCTGCTTGCTCCATTTTCTGTATATCTGTTTGGACTGCCTTGCCGTAGTTGGGATTCATGCAGTATGGACCTTTAATCACAGGGTCTGCATCGGGATATAAGTCGATGCTATGCTCCATGAAATCAGCGGGCACCCCCTTCAGATCCTTGTAGGACCAAGCAAAGACATCCACAAATTCTTTAAAAAGGTCGGTGACTGCAGCTAGAAGATAGTCATGTTCCCAGACCCAAGTGGCTAACTTCAAATGCCTGGGTTGGTCCTCACTTCCAATGTTGAGATACCGCCAGTTCCGTGCCTCATCAACAGGGGCAATGCATTGGGATGTTGAGGTACTTGGTTCACCCATTCCTAGTCCTGTATGTGCTGGAGTATCTTCAAGGGGAAAGTCCCCCTCCACTTCTCTCAACCAAGATGAGGGGTAAGTAACTGGGGAGTTCTCAGGCATTGACTGAGATGTAGAATCAGTAGATGTTGCAGATGTTGTGTGCCTTCGATGCCTCGGTGACTGTTTCAGCATGCCCCGGTAAGGTAAGCCTTCCACCTCATAAGTGGTTTCCGGAAGGTCTTGAATTGAGGGGTGGTCGGCTTCTGATAAGAAAAGGTCAAGCAAAGTGAGATCTACCATGTCCTCATCTCTGTATCCGGTATGCACCCTGGGTCCGCCCAAGACCTCAAGCTGTTGGTGGTGATTCTCCTCAAGTTCAGCAATGTCTATGTCACTTTCTTCTAAATCACTATCATCATCAGTCTCGTCTTCATTAGTGTTCCTGTTTTCTCTATCACCATCATTGCACTTAGCAGTACCATGGTTGTACACCGTAGTACCATGGTTGTGCACCGTAATACCATGATTGTACTCTGAAGTACCATTGGTGGGTTGTGCCCTACTAGCCTCGTCCCTAGTAGATCCTTCATTGTATCCTATAGTATTGTCAGCATCATTTTGACCAATGTCCTCCATGTCGGCCACTGGACGATCCTCAATGTTTACTGCAGTACCATCATTGTCCTCAGTACGATCTGTGGTGTCCACTGTAGTACCCCTAGTGACCATTCTCTTATACATGTGTGGACTATTGCAAAGTCCAAAGGGCATCCTTTCGTAAACTAGTTCAGCCAGACCCTGTCGTTCTGGGTGGATTTCTGACACTGCAAGTAGGTGTTCTTCTTGATCTTCTTGTTGGCATAGTTCCACCATGTTGACCCCTAATGAGCCCAGGGTTCCCATCCAATCCAAAATGACAGCCTCCTCGTCTTCTTGATCAGCCCGATCCAACAAGTAGGTCAAACTTTCAAATCCTTCTAGGGTTGTCTCCTCATTGATACCTTGGTCACCACCCGTGGGCCAGTCCCCACAGGCCCAATGCTCCTCTTCGACTCCGGCTTGTTCTTCATAATCCTCCTCTCCTAGTTCTATTGGTATGTGCCTTGCGTGCCCTGTGACCATATCTATTTCGAGGGATGTCGATCCCAGGGGCAATCGAACTTCATCAGTTGACCAATCCTGAATGGCTTTTGAAGACCGCAACCATGGCCGACCAAGAAGTAGAGGGTAAGTTTGTTCATTTTCGGTCATATCAAGGACAACAAAATTGGAGAGAAAAGTTACTCCGCCAATCTTCATGTGAACACCTTTGACTGCACCCATTGGTTTTACTCTGCGTTGATCAGCCATGCGTACCTGAAAGTGAACATCACTTGTCAACTTCAACCCTAGTTTTTGGAGTGTACCTTTTGGCATAATGTTCACAGCCGCCCCACCATCGAGGAAGACGTCCTTCAGCTCCACGCCATGGATCTCCACGGTGAGCTTGGGACTTTGTTCACAAGTGAGGGCAGCGTAGGCAGAGAAGTGGTCCGGTGTAGACCCATGCTGAGCCGGTAATGTCTCTGGTGGTGGCCCACTCGGAGTAGATCCCTTGTGTCGACCTCCTGGGAGGCGATTCAGAAACGTAATAGTCTGATGCTTGATTTGGGGGGACAATAGGCAAAGTTGTCGTAGAGTGAGGTTGGGTTTGAAACTCATAAGATCTTCAAACAAGGAGTAGTGGTGGACACTAGCATTAGCCTTTTGCAACTTCATCCTCCTAGCCTCTGGCCGAGGGTCGAAGCTTACACGAGGATGTGGATGTAGGTCTGAACTGTGAGTCATTGTCTCTAGTGGTTTCTCTTCCATTACTCCTTTCCCTTTTTCCTGGGCAGAACTAGATCTTGTCCCCATAGCCTCTTCTCTGTTGAGTACTGTTGAGGACAAAGTGGGAGGACCTACTCGTGCCTCCTTATCCCGGTACTGTCCGAGGGTTGTCACTTCTGTTGCAAACCTCACAGTTCTGGACTTGCGGGATGGAAGCTGACGTGTGCTACCTTCATCTTCAGAACTTGTTTGAAGATCTCTCGTGACACCCTTTACTACCTCCTGATACCTCAAAGGCATAGAGTGATCCCCCGAGGATGAGGCACTCCCAGAGTTAGTGGTTGACCTTAATGGTTGTGGGCCCTTCGAGTTTGTTTCTGAATCACTATCAGAAGCCAGCATGGGTGGTCTATTCTTGGGCGTACTGTGTACCTTGGAGGAGGAGAATGACCTCGGTGGGGGAACACTTGTCGAACTCATTGGTGCTGAGGTCTCCGGTGCTGACTCTGAGTCACCCTTACATTTGTCACCTTTTGTATGTGACCGTGTCACAGCGCCCAACACTGCGCCAATCAAATGGGGATTGTTGCCCTCCCCCGCCACTACTACATCAACCATATTCACTTGGGATGCGGGTTCCACTCTTCTATTGGGACAATCTCTGGCGTAGTGGTCATTTGTGTTGTACTGTGTACAAGAGGGTCCCCCGAACGGCTGTGTACAATCATCTTGGTAGTGGCCGTACTCGCCACATCTGTAACACATGATGGGTCTTCTAAAGTTTGTACCCCTGCCTGCACCTCCGCGTCCACCTCTGAAACCACCCCTTCGACCGCGTTGATAAGAGGGTCCATAGCCACCCCCTGACATAGGTGGTTGGTACGGGGCATAGTATGGCTGAGGATAGAAATAAGGGGAACCAATTGAATTGGGGGCAGGAGCTTGGAGAAAAGGGGGAGTCGGAAGCAATGGAGGTGGCATGACAGGAGGAGGGGGTGGCTCAAATGCTCGTGCAAGAGGGGGAGCAGGAGATACTTCTGCTGGACCAGAAGTTATGGGTACCGTTCTGTTGACTGCAGCAACTAGAGGTTCCCCCGAGGTATACTCTGGAAGAAGCTTCCTTAATCCTTTGAGGTACCTACACTCAGAGGCATCATGTCCATGGATCTCACAAAATGTACAAAATGAGGTAGAAGTAGGTACCTTTCGCTTGGAGGGGCACTCCCAGTAACCATGGTTAGAACCCTTGCATTCGGTGCACCAAAGGCCACTTCGAATTTGGGCCTCAAAGGACGATTGGCCATCCACCTTTATCCTATCTTTCAGGCCTTCTTTGATTTCTTCTAACTCCTTCTTGAGTTGTTGCCATGCGGATGATCCCTCCTCTCTTGGGAGTTGGGTGGTCGTATTCGTTGATGAGGCAAAGCTTAACTGTGACCGTTCCATCTTGACAGCTTCTTTTAGGAAGTCTTGAAGTGAGGCATGTTCAGGGAGTTTATCCACCAACCTTATAGCAATGGAAGGGGGTAATGCTTTCAAAAACCATCCCTTCATAACAGCATCATTAGGTGGCACAGACATCTTTGCCGCCAAGACCCTCATCCTTGTGTACATCTCAGAGATGCTTTCTCCAGGCTTCATGGTTTCAGTGGACAACTCTTGGACAATCATGTGTTCGAATTTTTCCAACCTGAAAGTGCGCAAGAATTCCTCCCTTAGGTCTGTCCACGTCTGGAAGTGGTCCGGAGGAAATTGACTGTACCATACATCCGCTGCATCCTCCAATGACGAAGGAAAGATGTGAAGGAACGCATGCTCATTCTCCACACCTTTAGCTTTACATGCTGTGAGGAACTTCCTCACATGAGCTTCCGCATCCTCATGGAGGTGGCCTTTGAACTTTTGAGTCTTCACGTGGACCTTGTTGAGTAGCTCAAGAAGTCTAGCTCTGTCTGGGGAACTGAGAACGGCCATCCCCACCCGAGAGGTTGGAGAAGATGCAAGAGTTGGAGGGAGTCCCGATGGGGCTGTAATAAGTGTTGGTGTTCGCAAGGAGGAGACCACCCCGACAACTCCTCCTGTGGAGGACCACAATGGGGAAGTCACTACTGATGTAGTCATAGAGGGAGTGTACCCAGATGGTAGCGCGTAAGTGGGGGGTCTCGGTGTTGCAGAGGGAAAGGGTGAGAACATGGAAGATGTGGGGGTGAAAGAGGATGGGAGAGCATTTGGGAAAGAGAGGGACGGAGCTGAAGTCATGGATGAGTAGGCAGAAGGGAAGGAAGGAGGTGGTGGAAAAGGCAACACCGGTGTGGATGGAAAGGGAGATGAAACCATCGTGGCAGGTAAAGGCATGGCCGGAGCAAAAGTACCCCCCAATGGAATAGATGTAGAAGAAGGATTAGCTAGGAGCCCGGAGCTATGCATAACAGATGAGGTAGCAGCTTGTCCACAAGAGGTTGAGGCAGGAGCAGATGGGGTCACCACTCCGGTAGAAGAGGTGGTTGATGAAGACATCGTTGCAGGAAGACAAGAGGGGCTTCCTTGACCTTGATGAGTCCCTGAGGAGCCCTCGTCCTTAGTACCCTCTTCTTTCACCTGATCTCCGCTTTGCACTTCTTCTTCTCCGGAGCCCGGATCTGACCACCAGGGTTCCTGTTGATCCAAGTCAATGAGAGTGTCGATGAAGTTACTTGCTCTAGCTACTGCTCCAGTGGGCTCACTTTGTGCTCGAGTTGAGGGCTTCGCAAACTTACGTCGCACGTAGTGCTTCTTGTACCTAGTTTGGTCTGCCGGAAGTCTTTTCTCCACTCTCCTCAAGTACCTCCTAGTTCTATAACTAGCTCCTTCAAAGGTTTCAGAACTACTCGGCATAAGACCTCTCTCTAGGACCCTAGATCACGACTTCTCTCGTGCTACTCAATACCAGCAGTGTCCCACCGTGATCGCCATAAACTGTTTGAGGGGAGGGGTTCCTATCCTTCCGGAGGTGTTACCGGAGGCCAAAGGCCACTGGTGTGAGAAGCATGAGTTGTGCAATGCTCTAATGCAATGGATCGTGCAGAGCGCACCGTGCAGTAGTGTGCGAGTGTCGTATGCTATACTGCAGTGAACGACGACGTAAGAGTGCACTATGCTAAGTGACAATCACCGGTGAACTCCACAACATAAGCAAAATAAGAGAATCCTACACTGGTGAACAATCCCCATATCCGGAAGAGACAAGAGAGATGAGAAAGTGACCGAATTGGCCAATGTACATATCACTGGACGTGTCCCCAGGTCACAAGTCGCAAGTCACAAGAATACACGAGTCGCAAATCACCAGAATACACAGGTCTATCCCCATAGTAGACAAAGGGTACACACAAATCTCTCACATTCGCTCCTTGGCGAGCTCGTAGCTCTAGCCTCTATCTCTCCTCACTCTCCTCCTTTCGCTCCCGTGCCGAATGCCGAATGCTGAATGCCGCCCCTTTCTCTCTCCCTTCTCCTTCATCTTCATCCCCCGCCTTGGAGGGTCCCTTCTTCGCTGAGAATCTCCCCTCTTTCTTCCCATTGGTCATCCTCTTATCTCCTTAGCTGTTGAGAATAGCCGTTGCGCCGCTGGCTCTCTTGATGGCTTCGGCGACTTCCTGACTCCCTGACTCGCCAGCCTGATGGTATAAATTCTCCATGTGCAGGTGAGCTGGTTCACCGCACCTCTTGATGGCTTCGGCGACTTTCTGACTCCCTGACTCGCCAGCCCGATGGTGTAAATTCTCCATGTGCAGGTGAGTTGGTTCACCGCACCACTGCACCACTGTATCACTGAACCACTGTGTAATATAAATACTCCTGACTGCTCCATGTGCTAAGCTCACTCTCCGTGTGCGCAGCTCTTGATGACCTGTGGTTGACATGTGTCGACCTGTGGTTAACATGTGTCGACCTGTGGTTGACATGTGTCGACCTGTGGTTAACATGTGTCGACCTGTGGTTGACAGCCTCGGACAGTACTCCTGGATGAACCCGTGTGATCGCGTGGCTAACTTGTGTTGACACATGGTCAACATGTGGTCAACAGATGTCGTCATGTGGTCAACGCCTGTCGACAGGTGGTCGTGTGATAAGGTAACACCTCTCTCTTACAAAAACCTTCTCTTTCCACCCTATGTCCAACTTCTACCTCTCTCTTACAAAAACCTTCTCTTTCCACCCTCTGTCCAACTCCCTACCTCTCTCTTACAAAAACCTTCTCTTTCCACCCTCTGTCCAACTCCCTACCTCTCTCTTACAAAAACCTTCTCTTTCCACCCTATGTCCAACTTCTACCTCTCTCTTACAAAAACCTTCTCTTTCCACCCTATGTCCAACTTCTACCTCTCTCTTACAAACACCTTCTCTTTCCACCCTCTGTCCAACTCCCTACCTCTCTCTTACAAAAACCTTCTCTTTCCACCCTATGTCCAACTTCTACCCCTCTCTTACAAACACCTTCTCTTTCCACCCTCTTTCCAACTCCCTACCTCTCTCTTACAAAAACCTTCTCTTTCCACCCTATGTCCAACTTCTACCTCTCTCTTACAAACACCTTCTCTTTCCACCCTCTGTCCAACTCCCTACCTCTCTCTTACAAAAACCTTCTCTTTCCACCCTCTGTCCAACTCCCTACCTCTCTCTTACAAAAACCTTCTCTTTCCACCCTATGTCCAACTCCCTACCTCTCTCTTACAAAAACCTTCTCTTTCCACCCTATGTCCAACTTCTACCTCTCTCTTACAAACACCTTCTCTTTCCACCCTCTGTCCAACTCCCTACCTCTCTCTTACAAAAACCTTCTCTTTCCACCCTATGTCCAACTTCTACCCCTCTCTTACAAACACCTTCTCTTTCCACCCTCTGTCCACCAACTCCCTACCTCTCTCTTACAAAAACCTTCTCTTTCCACCCTATGTCCAACTTCTACCTCTCTCTTACAAACACCTTCTCTTTCCACCCTCTGTCCAACTCCCTACCTCTCTCTTACAAAAACCTTCTCTTTCCACCCTCTGTCCAACTCCCTACCTCTCTCTTACAAACACCTTCTCTTTCCACCCTCTGTCCAACTCCTTATCTCTCTCTTACAAAAACCTTCTCTTTCCACCCTCTGTCCAACTCCCTACCTCTCTCTTACAAAAACCTTCTCTTTCCACCCTCTGTCCAACTCCCTACCTCTCTCTTACAAAAACCTTCTCTTTCCACCCTATGTCCAACTCCCTACCTCTCTCTTACAAAAACCTTCTCTTTCTACACAGGATGGGGGTCTCAATATTATTGATCCAGATTTACAGTGCAGAGCCTTACTTTGCAAGATAGTGGTGCGAGGACTTATGCCAGGACAGGAACCGTGGAAGGACTTTCTTATCAGCAGCATACAGAGGTGCACACCTTCCTCAGGAGGAGACTGGATGAGCAGTGTTAGATGGATTTTCACCTCAGCACACCTCAGATCACCTTCATCCCCTCTCATGGTTGCCATTCTGAAAGCTTGGGCTAGTTTCAGAAGCTCTCTTCGGAGGATTCCTCCTTCCTCCCGGGAAGAGATTGATAGGCAGCCCATCATGTGGAACGACAGTATTTTAGATGATCGTGGCAGACCACTGGGTGCCTCACTCTACATGCAGTGGGCCAGGTGGGAGAGGGGACCTGCTTCTTCTTTGGGATCTTGGAAAGCCTTCCGTAGGCTTCCAGAGGAAACCAAGTCAGGGTTGATAGGACATCTCAGAGGGAGTGCAGGGAGGATCTTGCAGATTGAGTCAGCCCTTCCAGAGGCTTGGATAGACACAGATGATATGCCTCTCACTACCTCCACTTGGGCAGGTACTTTCTCGAGAGGCGGGGTTCCACTTCAGGTCTTAGCCTTCCGAGGTGCACAGGAGGATGCTTTGGTTTTCAGTGTCCAGGATGGTGGCAGATTGCTCAGATCTACAGATGATATATTGCTTGAGTCTGCTTTTCAGCCTATCAGGGTCGTAGGCCTTTTGATGCAGGGATCAGATTCAGAGTGGTTCTTAGACCCTGACCCCCAGTTACTCTCCACCGGGTCTTGGAGACTTTGGCTCTATGGAGGAGTTCCCATCAGGTATTTACAGTGGGACCCCGGAGAGTGGGAGTGGATTGACGCGGGGCATCGAGAGAAGACCATCCCCTTCTTTCGTTACACGGTCAGTAATGCCAGGAGATTTCAGCTCAGTAGTAGAGGTTGGAGACCCTCCAGAGTTCCTCATTGGGAGACTTTTGGTATTACTGCGGATCAGCAGAGGTACTTCTGGAGGAGGCTCTAGAAATCCCACAGGAATAGAAAGATCACTATCTTCTTTTGGCTTTCTATTCATGGAGGGATTGCAGTGAACCTTTGGAGGTCCAGATTCGGAGCCGACCCTACTTGCCCTCGTTGCCTTTCTGCTTCGGAGTCTATTCAGCATTGCTTATGGGATTGCAGACAGGCGAGATTGATTTGGATGGGGATAGCCAGGATCTTCAGTCACTTTGCCCATTCCCCACTCTTTATGACTTGGGGCTCGGTGGCTTGGCTTTCTCTTACAGGACCTCAGGTTTTCTATGAGGGACTTGACTCCTCCCGGGCCATTTCAGTTCGACATCATCGGGTTGAGCTCTGCTCGTTGGATGTGGTTACACACCGTCCTTTTACAGCTGTACATGCCTCTGTGGATACTTCTTGGGAGATTATAGCGAGCATAGCAGCCTGGCATATCTGGAGATCCAGATGCACAGAGGCTATGGAGGGTACTCAGGTTCATCCCTCGCACACATTGGCTAGTATCTGGACAGACATCGTACACACTCTGATGGCCGTATGGACGGGTATGCAGGGGGACTCCCGTGCAGCCTCAGCTAGGAGGGCTTCTTTCTTCAGGGAATGGAAGGATTCTCCTTTCTTCTCTGAATCTACTACAGGGTTGAGATGGCACTTTCAGCCTCAGCCTTGGTTTCTTTCCACCTCACTCTGAGGGGGTTTTTTATTATCCTCATGATTTCATGATGTATTCCGCTTTGAGCTTGCTCTCGCGGGTTTTTGTTCTTACTTAATAGAAGTCTTTTTCATGGAAAAAAAACCTTCTCTTTCCACCCTATGTCCAACTTCTACCTCTCTCTTACAAACACCTTCTCTTTCCACCCTCTGTCCAACTCCCTACCTCTCTCTTACAAAAACCTTCTCTTTTCACCCTATGTCCAACTTCTACCTCTCTCTTACAAAACTCTTCTCTTTCCACCCTCTGTCCAAGTTCTACCTCTCTCTTACAAACACCTTCTCTTTCCACCCTATGTCCCACCCCCTACCTCTCTCTTACAAAACCCTTCTTTTTCCACCCTATGTCCAACTCTCCACCTCCCTCTTACAAACACCTTCTCTTTCCACCCTATGACCAAACCCCTACCTCCCTCTTACAAATACCTTCTCTTTCCACCTTTGTCACACTCATCTCTTTTTCTTCCATCTTCCATCATCCTGATGCACGTCCAACCTATTTTTGGCACTTAGCTAAATGTGGCAGATATGCTAAATTTGGCAATAAGCTAAATTTGACGAATATGCTAAATTTAGTGGATATGCTATTTTTGGTGGATAAGGTTAAGTTTGGCGGATTTGCTTTCTGGCTTTCTCTTCCCTCCATTGGTTTCTCCACCCTTTACATACCACACTCACAAGCGCGCTAGTTGGGTGGCCAACTATCCTCCTCCCAACTCTCCTCTCCTTGGCAACCAGCTCGCTCCCTCTCCACGCAGCTCCCTCTCCTCCCCTTCTCTCCCTCTACTACTCACCACCCCGCCCCTACCTGCCCCCTCCCCTCCTGCGCAACAGCCCCCCCCTCTCTTCCTCTCCTCACCACCCTGCTTCTCCCCCTCCTTCCTGCGCAGCACCTCCCTCCTCTCCCTCTACCTGCCCTCTCCCCTCCTGCGCAACAGTTTCCCCCCCCCTCTCTTCCTCTCCTCACCACCCTGCTTCTCCCCCTCCTTCCTGCGCAGCACCTCCCTCCTCTCCCTCTACCCGCCCCCTCCCCTCCTGCGCAACAGCCCCCCCTCTCTTCCTCTCCTCACCACCCTGCTTCTCCCCCTCCTTCCTGCGCAGCACCTCCCTCCTCTCCCTCTACCTGCCCTTCCCCCCCTTTCCTGCGCAGCACCTCCCTCCTCTCCCTCTACCTGCCCCCTCCCCTCCTGCGCAACAGCCCCCCCTCTCTTCCTCTCCTCACCACCCTGCTTCTCCCCCTCCTTCCTGCGCAGCACCTCCCTCCTCTCCCTCTACCTGCCCTCTCCCCTCCTGCGCAACACTTCCTCTCCTCACCACCCTGCTTCTCCCCCTCCTTTGCTTCTCCCCCTCCTTCCTGCACAGCACCTCCCTCCTCTCCCTCTACCTGCCCTCTCCCCTCCTGTGCAACAGTTTCTCCCCCCTCTCTTCCTCTCCTCACCACCCTGCTTCTCCCCCTCCTTCCTGCGCAGCACCTCCCTCCTCTCCCTCTACCTGCCCCCTCCCCTCCTGCGCAACAGCCCCCCCTCTCTTCCTCTCCTCACCACCCTGCTTCTCCCCCTCCTTCCTGCGCAGCCCCTGCCCCCCTCTCCCTCTACCTGCCTACGTCCCCCTCTCCTGCGCAGCTCTCCCCCCTTCTCCTCCCTACACCCTCTGCATCTCCCCCTCTCCCCTCCTAGCTCCAGCCCCCCTCCTCCCCCCTAGTCTACATCCGTCCTTTTACTCTCCCTCTCCACCGACACCCCTTCCTCACTCTTTTTCTCTCCATCGAAGCATGGGCCTGCACTGGTGGATCTGCTAAAGTATTCTCTCGTAGCAGATTCCGGGCTTAACCTCGACATCAACACCTCCTCCTTCCTCCTTGCCTCTCCAGACCTCGACATCGACACCCCCTCCGTACTCTTTTCCTCTCCATACGACGCCATCGTTCATGCCTACCCGTGCCTCTCGCCACAAGTACAAACCCAGATTACCCCGCGATACTTTATTCGTTGACTTCCATCGGGCTCGAGCAGGCCACACAACAGGATCGGGACCATCTTCCATGGCATCACTTGGCAAGCGCACCACTGATGACCTGGGTGCCGGGTCTACACCACAAAGCACTTCGAAACGACCTCGAGCAGTTGCAGATTCACCTCCCTCCGACAGGATCACTATCATATCGGATGAGGAGCTATCCCCCTTTTCGAGTTCCTCTGATTCAGATCATGGAGGCTCTGACTATCTACCCCCCACAGGTACAATCAAAACACCATCCAAGGCATCCAGTGGGCACAGTGGTCACAGTAACGGTGGCGGTGATTTGGCCCCACAAAGTATGGCTTGTGATCTTCCACCCCCAGCTTCATCCTCCTCGATCATTCGGGTGGTTTTCAAACCTTTCCTCGATCCCACACTCAAAAGCTGTCTAGCATCTTGTCACCTGATGAGATAGCCCGCATGTCTCTCGCGGAGTTTGATGATGTCACACTTCCCCCGGTGGATGTCCAAATGTGTACTGCGTTCATTCAGTCTTATGACTTTGCAACAGACACATTCGGGTTCTTGAATTCCCATCACATGTTCACTCCTAGTCTCGTATCCACATATCTCCGTCTTCCCACACTTCCCTTTTTGCCACCTCACACCGGCTCACCCACATTCCTGTCCTTCTTGTCTATCTGTAAAACTCATCGCAGAGGACATGAGTGCAAGAAAGTTCTCGAGGGAAACAGCCGAGAGGCGCTTCTAGCGAGGTATTTGTTCACACACTTCTACTCTGCCCCAGGCCACTTCTTCATCACCAAGGCGATCCATTCTGCCTTAGACTCCATTCTCTCGGTCACTCCCTATGATTTCGCCTCACTCTTCTACTCTGCCTTTCGTAACACAGTTCGCAAGCGTCGGGGCACATATACCTGTACTTGTGGGCCCCACCTCACCTTCTTACTTCATCAGTGGAAGGCCAACCCTCCTTCCATTGTCACAGGTCGCCTCCCTTCATCATCTCTCTCCCCTTCTATCACCCCCTTTTCCACATCGTTTACTGTCACTTCTAGTGTTCCTTCTCCCGGGACTGCCTCTTCTCCTCTTTCGCTCAGGAGGACACCTCGGCGAGTGCCACCTCATGAAGTCTGCACCGGAGCTTCTTCAGTATATTCTGTTACCGGTGCCCCAAGGTTACCACCAGTGACATGTCTTGTATCTCCATCGGTCGTGCCCGTGCCAGGACTTGCCTCTCCATCAGTCACACTTGTCCAGGCTTGTCCAGGGATTGCACCAGGTACACCTCCTGTTGTACCCGTGACGACGACTGTTGTACCCGGGACTTCCTCGACAGGTGTATTGTTACGCAGGACTGCAGCTGTTTCGTCTTCACCCCCTACCACTTTCACCAATGCAGTCATCACCACAGTTCAGGCGACCTCTGACCATGTTTTGGACCAGGTATTGGACCTGAATCTTAGCCTGGGACCCGACTCCCACTCCCATGGGCTTTCTCAGGAGATGTCATCCCAGGGTGTACTTCACATTTCAGCCTCCCCAGGCAGAGACAGGACTAGAGACGGGAGTGGGAGCCCCTCTCGCGGAGATGCTCCATCGGCCACTTCAGCATCAGAGGAGGTATTTGAGGGAGGGATTCTGCCCAAATCTGTGGATTGCCCACCCCTTCACAAAAAACGCTCACCAGTATGTGGGGAAGAGGAGGATCTCACTCAAATCTTCACCATTCCCTTGCAGGACTGCCTCGCACAGAACAAGAAGATCTCCAGGGCCCCAACATGTTTTGTGCACTTGGACAAATTGGCACCTACAGGAAACCTGTCAACCGAGGAAGAGGGAGCTCTTCCTGACATGTTTGAGGAATTGGGGGACGTCATTAATTTGGCGGACAGGATGAATTACAGCGACAGGTATGCGTGGATGAAAAGGTCCCTGCATCTTGCTCAGCGTATCATGGATGACACCTTCACGCAGCTTGGGACAGCGGTCTTCAATTCCATAGGTTATGCTCATAAGCTCCTCTCTCAACAGCAACATTTAAAGTTAGAATTCGAGAGAGCTCAGGCAGCCCAGCAGCGTGCCACTAGCGTGACACTTCGACAACAGGAGGAAAGGTGGCAGAAAGAGAAGGACTCAGCAATACATGAGCGTGACATCGCTTGGAATATTCAGAAGGCTGCCCTTGAGGATCGCCTCCATAATCACAGGCAGGAATGGGAAGCAGCAATGACATCTTTACGCAGCCAACATGCTGCAGCTCTAGCAACTTTGCACAGCCAGCATGTCACGGAGGTGACCAGATTTCACCAGGAGATTACCAAGTTAAAAGAGTCTTTGTCTTCCTCCGAGATTGCCAAAGAAAAATCAGAATCCAGAGTGGCTGAATTGGAAAAGAAGCGTTCATCCATGGAGGAAGAATTCACAGCTCTTCGGATGCAGTTGGCCACCCTCCAGACTTCCCAGTCCACCTTGCAAGAGCAAAAGGATCATTACTACCGGCGATACCACCGATATAAAGACAAGTATGAAAATCTGAGAAATGTGATGGACACGCTTGAGTGTGAGGAGGAGGCACCCCATCCACAGATCCCTATGACTGAGCCAGAGCAAAGGGATGCGCAAAAAGCCACAGAGGCAAATACGAAGGCGGAAGAGGAGAAGGCAGAGGAACAGGCTGCAGCTTTACCACCCTCTGTAATCTCATAGAAGAGTTGATACATGGCTGTTGGTGTTTGGGTTTTTGTTTGCACTGTTAGATTTTGCCAAGCTGTTTGGCCCTCACTGTAAATATCAGTGTTTTACCTCAAGATGTACTCAGTTTTTTCTGCAATTTTCCATGCTGTCCCTTGTAATACAGCAGTTTATTTTTCACATCTCCACTTAATACAAATCTTGGATTACTCCCACGGCCAACCACATGGTCTGTACTCTTTCCTTTTCCCACTCCATCACCATATCCATGCTTTGAAAGTTCATCTTTATTTTTCTTTGACGGATTCGTCCAACCTTTCTATTCACCGGGACGGTGAATGATAGTGGCGGGGGAAACTGTTACCTTATCACACGACCACCTGTCGACAGGCGTTGACCACATGACGACATCTGTTGACCACATGTTGACCATGTGTCAACACAAGTTAGCCACGCGATCACACGGGTTCATCCAGGAGTACTGTCCGAGGCTGTCAACCACAGGTCGACACATGTTAACCACAGGTCGACACAGGTCGACACATGTCAACCACAGGTCATCAAGAGCTGCGCACATGGAGAGTGAGCTTAGCACATGGAGCAGTCAGGAGTATTTATATTACACAGTGGTTCAGTGATACAGTGGTGCAGTGGTGCGGTGAACCAGCTCACCTGCACATGGAGAATTTACACCATCGGGTTGGCGAGTCAGGGAGTCAGAAAGTCGCCGAAGCCATCAAGAGGTGCGGTGAACCAGCTCGCCTGCACATGGAGAATTTATACCATCAGGCTGGCGAGTCAGGGAGTCAGGAAGTTTTACACCATCGGGTTGGCGAGTCAGGGAGTTAGAAAGTCGCCGAAGCCATCAAGAGGTGCGGTGAACCAGCTCGCCTGCACATGGAGAATTTATACCATCAGGCTGGCGAGTCAGGGAGTCAGGAAGTCGCCGAAGCCATCAAGAGAGCCAGCGGCGCAACGGCTATCCTCAACAGCTAAGGAGATAAGAGGATGTCCAATGGGAAGAAAGAGGGGAGATTCTCAGCGAAGAAGGGACCCTCCAAGGCGGGGGATGAGGATGAAGGAGAAGGGAGAGAGAGGGGGAGGGATTCGGCATTCGGCAGGGGAGCGAAAGGGAGGAGAGTGAGGAGAGATAGAGGCTAGAGCTACGAGCTCGCCAAGGAGCGAATGTGAGAGACTTGTGTGTACCCTTTGTCTACTATGGGGATAGACCTGTGTATTCTGGTGATTTGCGACTTGTGTATTCTTGTGACTTGCGACTTGTGACCTGGGGACACGTCCAGTGATATGTACATTGGCCAATTCGGTCACTTTCTCACCTCTCTTGTCTCTTCTTGATATGGGGATTGTTCACCAGTGTAGGATTTTCTTATTTTGCTTATGTTGTGGAGTTCACCGGTGATTGTCACTTAGCATAGTGCACTCGTACGTCGTCGTTCACTACAGTATAGCATACGACACTCGCACACTACTGCAGTATAGCATACGACACTCGCACACTACTGCACGGTGCGCTCTGCACGATCCATTGCATTAGAGCATTGCACAACTCATGCTTCTCACACTAGTGGCCTTTGGCCTCCGGTAACACCTCCGGAAGGATAGGAACCCCTCCCCTCAAACAGATACTTGCTCTGGAGCCCGGTGTATAAGCTCATCACTTGGAGCCCACATTTTTTTTAATCCTACTTGTCCTGGTTTCAGTTTGTGTTTCATAAGTACTCTTTTGAAGTTGAATATGATTCTGTCTTTGGAGTTAGACTCAGAGATACTCGGAGTTATTTTTTATGGTTTCCAGATTGAGGTATTATTTAGTGAGGTTCATGGAGACTATTGGTTGTTGTGTCTGCGAGTAATAGAAGAAGAATGGGAAGGAATAACCCTAATAGATGAGAGGATCTCCCTGAATGTATCTTGCATCTATAGTTTTGTGAAGAGGAAGACTTCTTGTGAATGGGCATTGAATCTCTAAGAAAAAATTTGGCCAATACTTGGACAGATACGGTACACACTTTGATGGCCATATGGGCGACCATGCAGGGATCTTCTCGAGCAGCCTTTTCCAGAAGAGTTACTTTTCTCAGGGATTGGAGAGACTCTCCTTTCCTTTCTGAGACTTCTACAGGGTTGAGTTGGCAATTTCAGCCTCAGCAAAATCTCTAAGAAAATATCTAATAGTTTTATGAGCTTATCTTTCACTTTTTTTCCACTCTCTCTATCTTCCTTCTTTTCTCTTATCATCTTTTGGCGATCCTGCTAGGGACCCTATGTGCTTGAATTGAGATTGGAGTGTATTGAAGGCAAGCAAGGCCCAGAAGTATGGCACATCAGTTTCCCAGAATTCATGGGCTAGACTCTGAAAAGTTCTTGGAAGGTATGGAATTTACCGCATTGATTAAGGATAGGAGTCCAGGAGCTTTGCTGCAAATCCTGTCCTTTTGCCTGGTGGTGAGATGTATACTCTGCCAATGGTAAGGGTGGTGAGATGTATACTCTACCAACTAGGTTGCCCAATTGTAATGATGACTTTGGTGTTGAATTTAAAAATGCAGGTCAGCCAAGTACTAGTGGTGTTACCAAAGCAACTGCAGAAGTGAAAGGTAAGGGTAAGGTTGTGAGTCTTTCGGGATTGGAGGAAGATGAAGGGGTGGTCATGCCATTAGGGAAGAGAGATCGCAATGATGAGAGGCAGAACCAAGTGCTAAAAGAGGGAAACAACTGAGGAGACAATTGTAAGAGATTACAAAAATATGGTGTTGTAGGCATAAAGTCAACCCTATGATTGACCAATAGTACCTGGGTACTATATATACCAAGTACTTGTATTGTTTCATTTGAACATTTCTATTGGATGACCATCATTGTCATGTTCTATTCTTGGTTCCATTCCAGTAGTCTCTCACCTTGCCTTCATGGGGGGGTGTTGGAATATGAAGCCAAAGTGAGTCTAAAATGAGTGTTCTGGAACTTTTTCGAAAAAGTTGAGCTGCTGCTCCTCCCCGTTCCCCTGCTGCTCCCCCTCCCTCAGCCCGTCTCTCTCCCCCCTCAGCCTGTCCCTAGCCCCTCCCTGCTGCTTCCCCCCCTCCCCCCCTGCTGCTCCGCCCCCTCCCCCTGCCTGTCCCTCACTCCCTCCCTCTGTTCCCTGCTTCCGCCCCCTCCCCCTTGCTGTCCCGCCCCCTCTCCCTGCCTCCGTCCCCTCCCCCCTGCTGCTCCGCTCCCTCTCCCTGCCTCCGCCCCTCCCCCCTGCTGCTCCCCTCTGCCCCCTGCTGTCCCGCCCCCTCTCCCTGCTGCTCCGTCCCCTCCCCCCTTGCTCCGCCCCCTCTCCCTGCTGCTCCCCCTCTCCCCCTGCCTCCGCCCCTTCCCCCCTGCTGCTCCGCTCCCTCTCCCTGCTGTCCCGCCCCCTCTCCTGCTGTCCCGCCCCCTCCCCTGCTGCTCCGCTCCCTCTCCCTGCTGTCCCGCCCCCTCTCCTGCTGTCCCGCCCCCTCCCCTGCTGTCCCGCCCCCTCCCTGCTTGCTCTCCCGCCCCCTCTCCTCCTCTCACTCCTCCCTTTCTTCTCCTCTCCCTTCCCCTCCCTCCTTGCCCCTCTCCCCTCTCAGCCTTAGCCCCTCTCCTCCTTCCCTCCCCTTCCCCCCTGCTTCCTCCTAGCCTCCTTTCCCCTCCCTTGCCCCTCGTAGTTTTTTGGAACGGAAGGAGCCTTTTTTCCTGTTCGAGTCGGCCTCCTCACCTTGATTGGCGATGGATTCCCCGTCAGCCAATCCTACTCCATCTCCACCGGCCGCGAAAACTATCACATTCTCTAAAGACGAGTTGCAGCAGCTCAGGAAGGATGTAGAGATTGAGTGCTCTACCACTTTGTTAGCACGCATCTTCGGGTCTCACCCTTCCAGATCCCAAGCCAGAGACTGGATGCTTGCGGCTCTCCCCCCAGACCTCGCTCCTCGATTGGTAGATGTTCGCCTTCTGGGACGAGGTTTCTTCCAGGTTGTTTTTGACACTCCAGAGGCTGCGAGCACTGTGCTCAAGGCCGAGCTTTTACACCTGGGACACAGGAAGATCTTCTTTGAAGCCTTTCACCTTGGTTTCGACCCAGTTGAGGCAGATAAGAAATTCTTTTCGCTCTTCATCAGGTTCCCCGGGCTTCCCCAGGTCTACTATCGACTTCTTTCTGTTATTGGGGAGCATTTTGGCGTAGTTGCTGAGATCCCACCCCTCCCTGGGTTGCCATTGACTGCAGCAGAGGCAACCAAGGCTGATGGGGTTCCTAGAGTTAGGGTCCTTTGCAAGGATCCTAACCTCGAGATGGACCACGTCATGATACAGCGCCCGGATGGTTCCTTTTTTCGCCAGAGAGTGGAGATTTCAGGCAGGCAGGACTAGTGCAGGATTTGCAGGACCTCGGGACACTTTGCCAGGGATTGTCCCAGAAAGAAGAAAAGGCCTAAGAAGACCTCTGGTACAGCTACCGCCTCAGGACATCGACAGGGGGGACAGGGGGGGAGATTAGACCCGGCACTTGCCCCTCGACCTCGACAGAGGGGTGGTACAGGTCCAGCTCCTGCTCCTCATTCTTCACGTGGCGGTCCTGCTCAGTCAGGTGGTGGTACAGGTCCAGTACCTATTCCTCGGCCTCACCAGGGGGGTGGTACAGGTCCTGCTCCTCGACCCCCACCTCCCTCAGGCACACGTGACGCTTTACAGTGGGTTCCAGTACGTGTGCAGGTCCCTCCTTCAGTTCACGAGGGTACCTTAGTAGATTCTGCTTCACCTCGAGCTGTCCTTCCTGTCTCACCTTGCACAGTCCGAGACGCTGAAGCTTCGACCTCCTCCCCAGTTGCAGCTTCTTCCTTAGATCCAGCACTGCCAGATGTTCCTCTTGAGGACGGAGAGATTTCCGCGGCTGGGCAGACACCGGGTAGAGAGCCTTCCTCACTCCCTCCCTTGGACAGGGGGAAGGGGATAGCTTACACTGTTGATCCTCTTCCCTCACAAGGGATCCTTCGTACTCCGGTGTCTGGATTGCTCCACAGGAACTCATTTTCAGCCTTGGCAGAGAGTTCAGATTTCCCAGAGGAGGAGTTTGTTCCCGCTACTTTTGGGGAGCCAGTGGTTGGATTTCCTATTGACAGGGCTTCTTCTTCAGGTGCCAGGATTCTTTCCCCTATTGACTTTCCTCCACTGGGTTCCTTCCCTCCATCCAGGAGGTCTTCCCCTGTTGAGGGGTTTGTTTCCGCCACTAGGTCGGGTAAGGTGTTCCACTCTACATCCTCCCGTCGATGAGGATTATCAGTTGGAACATACAGGGCCTAGGTGGCGTCCCACATCGCCGCCGCAGACAGCTGATCCGGGATCAGCTTCATCCAGGTGTTACTGGTGGTCCCATTGATATATTATTTATTCAAGAGCACAAGCTGGATTATAGAGATTGTGCCAAGTCAGGCAAGTTGCTCTCAGGACATACTTTTTGGTCGCCTGCATTAGGCACTAGGGGAGGCACTTCTATTTCAGTTTCGCAGTCGGTTCTCCCCTTAGTTGTTGGGCACGGAGTCATTATCCCCTCTAGAGCTCAGTGGATTATTCTCTTGATTGGAGGGCGTAAGGTTGGCTTCCTCAACCTATATGCCTCCAACATTAGAGGGGAACGTGTCCTTATGTGGAAGACTTTGCTCTCCTGGGCCCCCATTGTGGATTCTTGGGTGATTGGAGGTGACTTTAACATGGTCGAGTTACCTTCAGACAAAAAAGGGGGTAGAGAAGGCGGACTTCACTCTTTGGAGAGAGTAGCTTGGGATGCCTTCCTTTTCCATTTCTGTGGCAGAGATACTTGGTGTGATGATGCCTTTCTTATTCAGCCACAGTCCCTCCTGTTCTCTTGGTCGAACAGGAGGCAACAGATGCCTATTCATGCACGCATTGACAGATTTTATGTAGATGACTGGGCACTTGACAGAGGGGGATCGGTATGCATTGCTGCAGGGGTTTCCACCTCAGACCATTTCCCTGTTGTTTTGGCTATCTCAGAGCCTCACTTGAGAGGCCGATCAGCCAGCATCAGGATCCCAGATGCCTTTTACACAGAGGAGGACCTTACAGAGGCAGCCCTACGGGTATGGTTTGCTCATGTCCAGGGAGGGCAGCCACATCCTTCACATTTAGCCGCTGCCCTCTCTGGTATTAGTGACTTTTACTGTTCAGTTGCTTCTACCAGGAGACGAGATATTCTCAGACGTGAGATTGGTGTTCGCCAGCAGTTAGCAGCTTTGCAGAGGGAAGAGCAGAAACGGCCTTCAGATGCTTGGATTCAGGAGCGCCTTGCTGCAGCGAGGGCTCACTTGCAGTTATTGCTTGATCAGAGAGCAGAGTATGCCTTTCATGCACGGGAGTCCTTCTGGATTCAGATGGGTGGTAGAGTCAATAAACACTTCTTCTCTACTCTTGGCCCTAGACATAGTAGAGAGAGTGTATCTCAGCTTATTGACTCACATGGGGTTTTACAGATAGAGCCAGATGACGTCTTACGCATAGCTTCAGATTTCTATGCCACCCTCCTTACTGCTGATCCTGAGACACACGATATAGAGGATGCTAGACAGGCTATTTGGCAGAGTATCCCAGTGTTGGTGAATCCGGATTTGCATGTTCTACTTGACGCACCTTTCACCAACACAGAGTTCAGGACTGCACTTTCAGCCCTTCACAAGGGCAAGTGCCCAGGTTTAGATGGCCTCACTCCGTCTTTTTTCATTGCATTTTGGGATATGATTGGAGACTATATTACTTCAGCCATGCAGGCCATTTGGGACTCTGGCGAGATGCCTGAATCGCTTACAGAGGGCCTCATCCACCTTATCCCAAAAGGAGGTAGCAGAAATTTATTGTCCCAGTGGAGGCCTATCACACTTCTGGGGACTTGTTACAAGATTCTGGCCAAGGCTATCAGCCTCCGATTGCAGCCACTTCTCCCTGATCTTATCCACGACACTCAGACGGGATTTGTGCATGGCAGAAGTATTTTTGATAACATTTTTTCTTTCTGGGAAGCTTCAGAGTGGGCCGTGCAGAGTGGCCAGAATCTTGCCATTCTACTGTTGGATTTTGAAAAAGCTTATGACAGAGTAGATTGGAGTTTTTTGGAGGGCACCCTACTACGCTTTGGATTCACTGATGTTTGGATCAGAGGTGTTTCCTCTTTGTACAGATCAGCCCATAGCCAGGTACTTATTGGTGGGGTAAGGGGTGAGAGATTTCAGATTTCGAGATCAGTCCGTCAGGGATGCCCCCTTGCTCCTTTCCTTTTTTTATTCGTGGCCGAAGCTATGAGCATCTATGTTAGATCTCAAGCTGACATCTTTGGGCTGAGACTTCCTATCAGAAGAGAAGAGGAGCTGCTTGACAGTGAGTTGGCTGATGACACAGCGATTTATTTGGATGCCTCTCCACAGACATTGACTTCTTTCAGGACAGCATTGGATTTATTTTGCTTGGCGGCAGGGGCGCAGATAAATTGGCATAAATCCAATGGCTTTTGGATCAGTGATGAGGACACTCCAGTTTGGGGACTTGACATAGGGTTCACTTGGGTTCAGAGGGGTGTGCCTATCAGGTATTTGGGCTGCCAGGTCGGCTTGGGTATTTCTACCACGCAGCAGTTTGCTCCCGTGTTGGAGAGCATCAGAAGGAAGCTTCTCTTTTGGAGCTCAGCCAAGCTGGATCTTGCCTCTAGAGTTGTGGTGGTCAACCAGGTCCTTTTGGCCACGGCCTGGTTTATTTGTTCATGTTGGTGCCGTTCTAGGGACTGCATCATTCAGCTCAGAAGACCGATCAGGAACTTTCTCTGGAGTGGGCTTGATGGCACAGCAGATGCCTTAGCCAGGGTGGCTTGGGAGACCCTCATCCTCCCTACACAGGATGGGGGTCTCAATATTATTGATCCAGATTTACAGTGCAGAGCCTTACTTTGCAAGATAGTGGTGCGAGGACTTATGCCAGGATAGGAACCGTGGAAGGACTTTCTTATCAGCAGCATACAGAGGTGCACACCTTCCTCAGGAGGAGACTGGATGAGCAGTGTTAGATGGATTTTCACCTCAGCACACCTCAGATCACCTTCATCCCCTCTCATGGTTGCCATTCTGAAAGCTTGGGCTAGTTTCAGAAGCTCTCTTCGGAGGATTCCTCCTTCCTCCCGGGAAGAGATTGATAGGCAGCCCATCATGTGGAACGACAGTATTTTAGATGATCGTGGCAGACCACTGGGTGCCTCACTCTACATGCAGTGGGCCAGGTGGGAGAGGGGACCTGCTTCTTCTTTGGGATCTTGGAAAGCCTTCCGTAGGCTTCCAGAGGAAACCAAGTCAGGGTTGATAGGACATCTCAGAGGGAGTGCAGGGAGGATCTTGCAGATTGAGTCAGCCCTTCCAGAGGCTTGGATAGACACAGATGATATGCCTCTCACTACCTCCACTTGGGCAGGTACTTTCTCGAGAGGCGGGGTTCCACTTCAGGTCTTAGCCTTCCGAGGTGCACAGGAGGATGCTTTGGTTTTCAGTGTCCAGGATGGTGGCAGATTGCTCAGATCTACAGATGATATATTGCTTGAGTCTGCTTTTCAGCCTATCAGGGTCGTAGGCCTTTTGATGCAGGGATCAGATTCAGAGTGGTTCTTAGACCCTGACCCCCAGTTACTCTCCACCGGGTCTTGGAGACTTTGGCTCTATGGAGGAGTTCCCATCAGGTATTTACAGTGGGACCCCGGAGAGTGGGAGTGGATTGACGCGGGGCATCGAGAGAAGACCATCCCCTTCTTTCGTTACACGGTCAGTAATGCCAGGAGATTTCAGCTCAGTAGTAGAGGTTGGAGACCCTCCAGAGTTCCTCATTGGGAGACTTTTGGTATTACTGCGGATCAGCAGAGGTACTTCTGGAGGAGGCTCTGGAAATCCCACAGGAATAGAAAGATCACTATCTTCTTTTGGCTTTCTATTCATGGAGGGATTGCAGTGAACCTTTGGAGGTCCAGATTCGGAGCCGACCCTACTTGCCCTCGTTGCCTTTCTGCTTCGGAGTCTATTCAGCATTGCTTATGGGATTGCAGACAGGCGAGATTGATTTGGATGGGGATAGCCAGGATCTTCAGTCACTTTGCCCATTCCCCACTCTTTATGACTTGGGGCTCGGTGGCTTGGCTTTCTCTTACAGGACCTCAGGTTTTCTATGAGGGACTTGACTCCTCCCGGGCCATTTCAGTTCGACATCATCGGGTTGAGCTCTGCTCGTTGGATGTGGTTACACACCGTCCTTTTACAGCTGTACATGCCTCTGTGGATACTTCTTGGGAGATTATAGCGAGCATAGCAGCCTGGCATATCTGGAGATCCAGATGCACAGAGGCTATGGAGGGTACTCAGGTTCATCCCTCGCACACATTGGCTAGTATCTGGACAGACATCGTACACACTCTGATGGCCGTATGGACGGGTATGCAGGGGGACTCCCGTGCAGCCTCAGCTAGGAGGGCTTCTTTCTTCAGGGAATGGAAGGATTCTCCTTTCTTCTCTGAATCTACTACAGGGTTGAGATGGCACTTTCAGCCTCAGCCTTGGTTTCTTTCCACCTCACTCTGAGGGGGTTTTTTATTATCCTCATGATTTCATGATGTATTCCGCTTTGAGCTTGCTCTCGCGGGTTTTTGTTCTTACTTAATAGAAGTCTTTTTCATGGAAAAAAAATGAGTGTTCTAGGTGGTCTAGGTGTGGTTTTAAAGTCTAGTGAGTCCTAGACATGCCACGTGTCATATTGGGAGATATCCTATAGACATTGTGACTTTCTAGAGTCTAGTGGCACACTATATAGTGTTATACTTGTCTATTGTCTATCACATCAGTTAGCATCAAGCTCTTTGGTATCATGTGAGTACTTGTCCATTGCTTTTATTTTCTTCCCATTTCATTTTCATTATGCTTGTTATCTTTCCTTTCCATTCCTAGTGTTATCTTGCCTCTCTTCCTACCACTATGATCTTTCAGATCCAGAGCAGGATATCTAGTGTGTGACTGTGTGTTTGTGTGGGAAGCATGAGCATTTTTTGTCGTGGATGCCTTGTATCTAGTGTGTCGGGATTATATTTATCAAATGTGGATAGTCGGTGGGCAATTAGATACTAAGTGTTTGTGGCATGCATTAATGTGCACTTAGTCTATGGTTTGGGCATTAAAGCCTTGGTCTAAGTTTTGAAGGAAAGCTTTGAGAGTCGTAAAAAGGCAAACAATCAAGAATGAAAATGCCTTTATCTAGATGAATCCAGGAACATGCCGAAACTCATCCTCTAAAAACACAACATAGTGCAGTTTCAATCACACGATAGTCACTCATAAGTATCAACTACCTCCATCATGAATGCAAAAGTTCTCAAACGTTGATTTGAAACCAGGAATATAAGACTTCATCTTAATCCGTGCGAACTTCCTTATAACAAGGCATGCATGCAAATGTGGCTACATGATGAAGGTAAGCTTTTGGATTGGGGGAGCTGGCATGTACGTGAAGCCTGGGCATGAAGGAGAATTCGAAAAGTTTTCATGAGCACACAGGGAATGGACATGCAAGTTGAGAGGCGAGAAGAAGGTGTGGATGGAGTTCTCTGGAGGGCGTCTCTACTATAGAAGGCTGGGGGCCTTTTGATTGAGGGGTCTGGTCTAGGTATGCAGAGAGGTTCGTGAGCGACAGAAAAGGTGAGCTTATAAGCAACAGGCCGAAGGAGCTTAGTTGTGAGAGGTCGTCTGTTTCATGGAGATGCAGAGCTTCTTGTTTTGGGCTATGGTGTGGGTACTGTGCAGTGGGAGAGCCTTGCAAGAGCCGGGGGCTCCATGAGCAAGAGAAGCTACGGTGGTGATTGTGATCATGTAACGGATTACGGGCTGTTAGTGCTTACTGAAGTCTTGTAGAAACTTGGCTGTGGTAGTTGATGATGTGGGATGGGGAGAGGACTTTGGGCGACGAATGAACAGAGAACACCCATGGGTTTCTCAGTTCTGTGGAGAAGCGTCGCGATTATGGAGGCTTGGGCAGAATATCTGGAGTGACAGAGAGCATGCACTGTGAGCAATAGAAGAGGCTAAGGCAGTTGTTTGAGGCATCTTTGAAGAAGGCTGGAGGACCAGGGCAACAAAGAGGTGCGGTTGTGGTGTTGTATCTGACTGGTTAGAGGCTTCTGGACGGAGGAGACGTCGGGTACTAGGTAGCTGGTGAAGGAGAAAGGCACCATGATGCTCTGTGAACATCGACGGGTAGAATTGAAGGAGTAAATATGTGAGCTAAAAGTATGTTGGAGAGTTTGGGCTTGTACGTGATGAGAACGGGGCTGTTGCTTAGCTGGAAGCTGCGGGATCTGGTTTGAGGGTCGTGGCTTTTGTTGTAGGTGCTGGATGGTGTGGCGTCCCTATATATGAGCTGAATGCTCCATGAGCAGAGGAGGAACCAAGAGGCCGTGATCATAATGTGAAGGGGAGGGAAGCTGTGGTAAGCTTAGAGGCTGCTGGAGAGGTTGACAGTTACTTGGCTGGAAGCTATGGAATATGGGCATCTCTATTGCTTAGCTGGCTGATGGCCTTCACCGTGAATATGGAATTCGCTGGTTGGTTCTGGAGCTGCATGAGCACAAGAGAGTGAATAAAGAGCTGGACGCTCTGTGGACAGAGGTGAAACTCCTCTTTGACATGCAAGCTGTTTGGATATTGGCTGGTGTGAAAAGAGGAACCAAATACTAGCATTTGTGGTTGATCAGGCTACGGATAGAAATGGGAAAATAGCCTTCATGTGGGCTGTGGGTTTGTAGCTTTTTGAGGCTGACTATTCTTTGAGTTGTTAAGAGAAGTTCAGGTCTGAAGTTTACTTGTCTTGGGCTGTTTGGTTCTTGGGTTCTCTCTGAGTTTGTGTGATCCATTTTTAGTCAGTTTGTGGGAAGTTACTTTGGGTCTTGTTCCCGGATACATGCTCTAGAGCTCGGTGCATAAGCTCATTACTTGGAGCCCACACTGTTTTCTGATCCTACTTGTCCTGGTTTCAGGTTGTGTTTCATAAGTACTCTTTTGAAGTTGAATATGATTTTTTCTTTGGAGTTAGACTCAGAGGTACTCGGAGTTCTTTTTTAAGGTCTCCAGATTGAGGTATTATTTAGTGAGGTTCATGGAAACTACTAGTCGTTGCATCTGCGAGTAATAGAAGAAGAATGGGAAGGAATAACCCTGATAGATGAGGAGGATCTCCCTGAATGTATCTTGCATCTAGAGTTTTGTGAAGAAGAATACTTCATGTGAATGGGCATTGAATCTCTAAGAAAATATCTAATAGTTTTTTGAGCTTATCTTTCACTTTTTTTCCACTCTCTCTATCTTCTTTCTTTATTCTTATCAATGAGGTCTCTCCGCATTGCACGCTCATGCTCCTGAAGAGGCCTCCTCTATCTAAGGACGTGAGATTGCAACTCCTCACTGCTCCTCTAAATCGCATTGGCCACACACGAAGCCCAGCCCTCGCAAGGTGTTGAGTCTAATTGTTGCCAAATCTCTACCATAACCTACTGAATCTCCCCATCCTGTAGGAGGTCCTCTGGAATGTGGACCCCCTTTTGGGGAAGACCTTGGTGGGGTTGCTCTATGTGGAGTTCTTCTAGAGAGTGGTTTGACATCATGGTGCCTGCTAGAATCTCGGTAGAGCTGCCTTTGTGTAGTGGCCAATCCCCAACGTAGAAATGGTCAAGCCTCTCAAGCAGTCCATCATGTCTCCTCTAGTTGAAAGAGAAGAGAAGGCTTCTAGGTATTTGCTGAACTCTGACTGTCACCACGGGTCTCTGTCACTCATCATGAAGATAAACTGCTCCTAGGTGCTCCGTTCTGCACATGCGGGAGGGCGCATGCGGGATCTAGAAGAGATGGGCTGGCTATGCATCGAGTGAGCACACGATTGCTCAGAGACTAAAGGCAGAGAGACGTTTGGCTAAGTGGGTGTTTTATGAGCAAAAGAAGCCTCGGGTGTTGTCGACAATCACGTGCATGAAGAGTTGTCGCTTCTGTAGAAGGTTCAGAACTTAGTCGTGGGTTTTTTTGCTACTGGCGCTGCTCTCAGAAGGAGGACGGGCATGGTGTTTCTACTGGGAGGTTGGAGAAATCATGGCGACACAGAAGGATCTAGAGTTTGCTGCTCTGAAGGAGTGGGGCATCCTTAATACGTGGAGTGGGAGTTTTGTGTGTGCTTGTATGTGGGTGACTATGAGCCATTGCTTAGTAAAATGGTAGGCTGCATCATTTCCGGTAGTTAATGTTGATCTCGGGAAGGCATGATAGGATTTCTCACCGTGGCCATTTTGTGGGTTGATGTCTTGAAGAGTCAAGAAGATAGTCTTCATGTGCATTGTGGGTTGGATGCATTTGAAGCTGAATGTTTTCTGAGTTATTGAAGGAAGAAGTCCACTTGTCTTGAGTTGTGTGGTCCACTGGGTTTTTGTTTGAGGGTGTCTGGCTTCTGGAGAAAGTGTGGCCAGAGTGTGAGTTGTATCACGAGGCCTATAGAGAGAAGGATGTTGAATGGATGCCTTTTGCCTTGTGATGGTGTTGTTCGGGTGTTTTGAACGTGGATGAGTGTGGCTGTGAAGGCGGGTTAGGCTCTACTCTTTTTGTCCATCCACCGTCCGTCGACATCTGTTACTCCTACAATTGTGTGCGATTCTGCGGCATCTTCTGCATGCGGTTCTTTGTTTTCGCGCTTCCAATTTGTGACATCTACTCCCGGTTCTCCGTCCTTGCAGTTGCAAAACTTCTCTGTTTCTGCATACAGTTCCTGCGCGCCTTTTGGTTGCGGGCACATTCGAGCGTCTTCTGGATTTTTGTGCGTGTTGCCACGCGTCTTCTGGTCGCGGCCTCTGCGCGTCATGCCAGCCGTGCGTCTTCTGGTTGTGTGCACCGCGCGTCTTCTGGTCGCGGCCCGGGGTCTGTGCGCGTTTTGAAAAAAAAAATCTGCAATAGACCTCGCATCCACCTGGGAGAATTGAACCCAAGACCTCCCCATTCACAAAAGGAAGACTTACTAATGGGCCAGCAAATAGGAAGTG
This sequence comes from Dipteris shenzhenensis, assembly GCF_047967505.1. Taxonomy (NCBI): domain Eukaryota; kingdom Viridiplantae; phylum Streptophyta; class Polypodiopsida; order Gleicheniales; family Dipteridaceae; genus Dipteris; species Dipteris shenzhenensis. Next base: position 47,060,722 of record NC_141622.1, on the reverse strand, counting down.
ATTAAAATGTAATGATATTGCTTATATGTTGAAATCTCATGAACTGTAACTCTCTAACCGTAAGGAGTTTTCTCTTGTTGTAAAAAGCAAAAGTACTTCACTTCATGTGCTCCATTCATATCTCATACTGATTGTCTATGAGCTATTCTATGCTGAAGATTCTTCCCGTATAGCATTTCATAATACACCAGTCACACCCTACCCTGCCTATGTGTGCTTTGTGGATGTATCTTCATCTGATTTTCAGTTCAAGCTACCTCTTTCCATTGTTTGCCAATTGATAAGCCTCATTTCGCCTCTCTCTTTTCCATTTTTCAAGCATGACTAACATTCCTATGTTCTGTGGTCGGGTTGAAGAAAATCCAAATGAGTATTTTGTTGCCTTCAAGTGCCGTTGTGTTTTTCTCAACTTTCTTACTGAAGATAGATGGTTATTGGTTCTTCCCACATTTCTAGAGGGTTTGGCTCAAGTGTGGTATAAGAAGCAAGTCGAGGATGTTTGCCAAAGTTAGCTGAGGTTGACAATAGCTATGATTGAGCATTTCGGCAAAGAAGTGTGGGGGTTAAAGGTCACTGTGCCTTTACCCCAGCTATGTACAATACTCAAACACATATATAAATGAATGAAAAAGAAGATTAGGGTGGTTCTGCACCCACCAAACTTGTGTGGCTCTCTGTCTCTCTCTCTCTCCTTCTTCCGTTCTTGCTTCCGTTGAGAGCACTCTCAACTGGTATCAGAGCCCGGGTGATCTAGCTGAGCGTGTGTGAATGCTTGGAAGCTCAGCAGCTCTGTGGGAGGAAGGAGAAGCTCTGTGGGAAGCTTTGTGGGTGACTTTACTTGCATCCGAGTGTGCAGAGACCTTGGAGGAACATTTGGAAAAGTCACTTTGGCTTTGCGAAGTAGTTTTGAGAGCCTGTTAAGAGCTTTCAAAGAAAAAGTCGTTTTTTGAGCTTTTCCCTGTTCCGTTCGATGACAGAGACTCCATATTGACTTGTAGAGGCAACTATTGCTTGCTTTTGGTGTCCACTTCACTTCAGGAGCTTGGAAACACCTTCATTATTGAATCTGGGATCATTTCATTGGATTTCTGACTCACTGTGTCAGTTCCTACGTTTTTTGCATGGGTGTTGGAACTCAAGTTTGGAGCAACCATTTGCAGATTTGTCAGTTCCGGTGGACTCAGGAGGTCCTAAAACTTCTATGTTGCTCATCATTCGCACTCTGGTGGAGTTTACAAACAGCTCTGTTTCAAAAAACGTTTTTCAGCCCGTGTGTTGGACCCAGTGATTGAGACCACGGTTTCCAAAACCGTCTGTCCCATTGCATTCCGGACGCCCAAAAACTCCTACCTATCAGTTCTTGCGCGATTCGGTGGAGGATTTTCAGAGTTATAGATCTCTGTGTATTCGATTTCGTCTCTCTGTTATGCATTTTTCATTCTAAGGTTTTGAAACCTTAGATTTATGCCACATGACAGTGGATAAGTATTGACTCCCATTTCTCACTCATCGGTTGGGATTTTGGAGTTCTGGCAGAAGAGAGATATTTACAGATTTTCTTGCTGATTCCGATTATGCAATGGCGCCCATGTTTTGAGGCATCTCAGGTTCTATTTTCAGTAGCGCTCATTACCGTGGGACTATGATTTCTTGAGCATACCTTATGCAGATCACTCTGGTTGCAGTTTGAGCAGTGTGCGCTCATTCGTAATGTGCATTGGGTTGCAGTGGATGATTTATAGGCCATTTGGATGCATTGCGGTCCTTATTGGATGCGCTGATAGGTCCAAATTGCCTTGTGGGATGCTATTTTTTATGGACGCTTTGCACATGGATGCTATTTTATGCTGAGGAACAGCTTTGACACATTGCAGGTGATGCACTGATAGTGCTATGCTCTCTTGAATGAGATATTATTGATGCATATGCCAGTGGACGGTGTTTATGCTTGAGTCATTTGGCACTTATTGGCATTTTCTTTTGGGCCAAATTTGCTCATATGGATGCATAGTATATGCACATGAGTCAGATGCATCTTTTGATGCTTTGAGTTTTGAATTTTGGTGATATTTCACTCTATTGTGGCATACACATTTGGGTGCACCTAGTATTTGGTGTGATTCTCTCTTGCAGGCACTAGCATTTGGGATTTTGTTTCATTTGCATCATGGCATCCTCTTCCACATCTGAAAAGGAGTTTTTCAGCATTAAAAAGTTTGATGGGACAAACTTTTCTTTGTGGAAAGAACAAATAAGGGATGTGCTTATGCAAAAGAAGCAGATTAAACCCTTGGTAGGGATTGAAGCTAAGCCTGCAAATATGTCTGAGGATGATTGGAATGCGTTGGATGCATTAGCAAAGTCTACTATTAGACTTCATCTTGCAGAGTTAGTTTATTTCACAGTAGTAAATGAGCAGACTAAATGAGCAGACTACGGAAGATTTGTTGAAGAAACTGTGTGCTACTTATGAGAAGGAAACTGCCTCTAATAAAGTTTATCTCATGAAGAGGTTGTTTGAGCTGCAAATGAAGGAAGGGGTCTCCATTGCTTCTCACTTGAATGAATTCAATATTATTTTCAGCCAGCTTCAGGCTCAGAAGATGAATTTTGATGCGAAGACTAAGGCAATATTTCTCTTATGTTCATTGCCATCCTCATGGGATACCTTCCGTACAGCTGTCAGTAACTCTGCACCTGGTGGAGTACTGAAATTTGATGATGTTGTGGGTAGCTTGTTGGCCGAGGAGATTAGACGGAAGTCTATGGATGGTAACAAGCAGGATGTAGCCTTAAATGTGCAAAGGGGCAGATCACAGTTCAGGGGGAAGTCCCAAGAAAGAGGGAAGTCACGTAGCAAATCCAGGGCACGGAACATTGAGTGTTACCACTGTGGCAAGAAGGGCCATATGAAAAAGGATTGCTACAAGCTAAAAAGAGAGCAAAGGGATAAGAAAAAGAATGCAAATTGGGGTGCAAATCAAAAGGAAGAGAGTCCAAGGGAGGACAAAGCAAAAGTGAAGATCGAAGAGATCAATGCAGTCACACATGATAGTGACAATGACGTTCTCTTCATATCTAGTTTATCTGCAGAGTTACTTACCACTTCAGATGATGCATATTCCCAGGATTGGATTTTGGATTCTGGTGCTTCATTCCATGTTACTCCCCATAGGGAATGGTTCTCCACTTATGATAGTGGAAAGACAGGTTGTGTGCATCTTGGAAATGACTATGCATGTGACATAGTGGGAGCAAGTGACATAAAGTTTTCTTTTGCAAATGGGTCTGCATTTGTTTTGAAACATGTGAGACATGTGTCTCAGCTGACCAAGAGTCTTATTTCAGTGGGTCAGCTAGATGATGCTGGTTTTCACACCACTTTTGGCTTTCAGAGTTGGAAAATTCAAAAGGGCTCTATGCTTTTGGCCAAAGGTGCCAAGTGTGGGACTTTGTATCCGTTACATGTATCAGGGGTATTTGATCATGTTGTTGCAATAACCGAGCAGCCAAGCACTTCTTTGTGGCATTGCAGGTTGGGGCACATGAGCCAGAATGGAATGAAACTCTTATGCCATTTGGGTTATGTACCGCATTTGAGTTTCTCTGATTTTGAATTTTGTGAGCACTGTCTCTATGGGAAGCAGACTAAATCAGCCCATAAAAGAAGGGGAAAGAAAGAGTTTGAAATGCTTGATTTGGTGCATTCAGACGTATGTGGTCCCATGCCTACACGGTCATTAGGCGGGGCTGAATACTATGTGACATTCATTGATGATGCAACTAGGAAAGTGTGGGCTTATGCTATAGCTCGGACGAGTGATGTGTTTTAGGTATTTTAGAAATGGCTGGCCTTGGTTGAGAATCAGTCAGGTAGAACGCTTAAATGCCTACGGACTGATAATGGTGGAGAGTATCTCTCTCATGACTTTCAGCATTTCTGTGATACACGTGGGATTAAGAGGGAGCTCACATCCCCTCGTACTCCAGAGCAAAATCCAGTTGCAGAAAAGATGAACCGTACCATTCAAGAAAGGTTGCAATGCATGCTTTCCAATGCAAGTCTTTCTGGTGGTTTTTGGACTGAGGCAATGAAGACTGCAGTGCATGTGATCAACAGATCACCTAGTAAGAGTTTGGATGGTGGTATTCCTGAAGAGGCATGGAGTGGCAAGAAGCCCTCTTACTCTCATTTGCGTATATTTGGGTGTGAGACATATGCACATGTGCCAAAAGAGCTTCGAAAGAAGCTAGATCCTAAGTCTAGGAAATGCATCTTTCTGGGTTATGGTGAAAGTGGAGAGATGGGCTATCGTCTCTGGGATCCAGAAGCAAAGAAGATCATACGCAGCCATGATGTGGTCTTCAATGAGAAGAAGATGCATAAGGCACCCATGAGGGATGTGGAAATGAGGAGAATCACTTTCCAGGATGTGAATCCACCTGCATATGTTAATAGACAGCTAGCTGTCCATGCACCAAATGTGCAAGAAATGGTACAACCAAGTACTCCTACATGTATACAATCAAGGGTAGATGATGGATCATCTATTGGTGGAAATGATGAGCCAAATATGGCTGATATGCAAGTGGGACAGCAAGCTGAAATGCCCTTGAGAAGATCATCTAGAGTGTCTAGACCGCCTGATAGGTTTGTTCCAGGGGTAGACTATGTGATGCTTACTGATTGCGGGGAGCCTTCTTGCTACAAAGAGGCTATGCAATTAGAGATGAGTTCACTTATGAAGAATAAGACTTGGGACTTGGTTTCTTTGCCACATGGAAAGAAAGCATTGCCATGTAAATGGGTCTACAAAATGAAGGTCACAGGTGATGATGTGCCTAGGTACAAGGCCCGTTTGGTTGCTAAAGGGTTCAAGCAAGAAAAGGGTGTGGACTTTGATGAGATATTCTCTCCGGTTGTGAAGATGACCACACTTAGATGCATGCTTGGACTAGTGGCAGTAGAGGATATGGAGCTTATGCAAATGGATGTCAAGACAGCTTTCTTGCATGGGGATTTGCATGAGGAAATTTACATGGTGCAGCCGGAAGGCTTTGAAGAAAGGGCAAAGAGCATTTAGTTTGCAAGCTGAAGAAGAGTCTCTATGGTCTTACGCAAGCGCCTAGAGAATGGTATCAGAAGTTTGATGCTTTCATTCGGTCCCAGGGTTTTAGAAGGAGTGAAATTGATCACTGCCTCTACACTAAAAGGGCTAAGGATAATAGCCTGATAATCTTGGCACTATATGTGGATGATATGCTATTGGCTAGCAAGAATACTTATGAGCTAGATGCATTAAAGGCTAAGTTGCATGAGGCCTTTGATATGAAGGATTTGGAATTTGCAGGTCATATTCTTGGTATGCGCATCACGCGTGATCGGAGTAGAAAACTCCTTTGGCTTTCACAAAAAGAGTATGTTACAAAAGTATTGCAGCGTTTCAATATGGAGGGGGGGAAGGCAGTGAGTACTCCATTGCCTCCATATGTGAAACTGAGTCATACAGATAGTCCCAAATCAGATGAGGAGAGGGCCATGATGGCCAAGGTTCCTTATGCATCAGCGGTTGGGAGTCTTATGTATGCTATGATAGCTACTAGACCAGACATTGCATTTGCAGTGGGAGTTGTTAGCCGGTATATGGCTAATCCAGGAAAGAGGCATTGGGATAAGTGCATCATGAGGTACATGAAGGGTACCAAGGAGATGTGCATTTGCTTTGGTAAAGGAGACATGCGTGTACTTGGGTACACAGATTGAGACTATGCAGGGCATGTGGATAGTAGGAGATCCACTTCTGGTTATGTGTTTACCTTTGCAGGTGGTGCAGTGTCGTGGATGTCTCGTGCACAGAAGTGCATTGCTTTGTCTATCACAGAGGCTGAGTATGTTGCAGCCACAGAGGGTTGCAAGGAGGCTATATGGCTTGATCGGCTAGTGGGAGATTTGGGGATTCATACAGGTGTACCGACATTACATAGTGATTCCATGAGTGCTATTCAGCTAGCACGGAATCCGGTCTTTCATGCAAAGACCAAACACATTGAGGTCAGGTACCATTTCATCAGGGAGGTACTTGAGGACAAGCGCATAGAGCTTGTCAAGGTTCATACAGATGATAACCCTGCAGATATGCTGACGAAGAGTCTACCTAGTCAGCGGTTTGAGTATTGTCGTGTATTGATGGGCATTGGATAGTATGCTCACTGGTTGTTCTCTCTTAAAGGCACATTGTCCTTTAAGTGGGAGGTTGTGGGGGTTAAAGGTCACTGTGCCTTTACCCCAGTTATGTACAATACTCAAACACATATATAAATGAATGAAAAAAGAAGATTAGGGTGGGGTTCTGCACCCACCAAACTTGTGTGGCTCTCTGTCTCTCTCTCTCTCTCCTTCTTCCGTTCTTGCTTCCGTTGAGAGCACTCTCAAGAAGAGGAGCCGGAGAATGTGTACCTGCAAGTGGCAAACTTGAAGCAGTCAGAAGGTGAGACAGCGCGCCGATATGTAGATCGAGCAGCCGCGCTCCTAGACCGTTTAATTGCCACGCAGGAGAACAACGCCGGATTTCGAGCTGGAGTAACTCAACATGTGCTGGGCTACCTTGTAGTAGGAGCAAGAAGACGAGTTCCAGCAGCTCAAGAAAGATGTGGAATTAGAGGGCTCCACATCACTTTTCACCCGCATCTTTGGGTCACACTTCACTGTTCATTAGATTTCCTGGTCTTCCTCAGGTCTACCATCGAGTGCTTGCCACTATCGAAGCCACATTCGGAGTGGTCACTGAGATCCCCTCCCTTCCTGGCATCCCTTCTTCCTCGGCGGAGGGAGTCAGTGCAGACGGGGTGTCTCGTGTTAGGGTCATTGTCTCTGACCCTAACATCTCAGATGACCACATTATGCTTCAGCGTCCAGACGGCTCTTTCTTTTGATAGAGAGTTGAGATTTCAGGTAGACAGGACTAGTGCAGGATTTGCAGGACCCTTGGGCACTTTGCTAGAGACTGACCAAGGAAGAGAAAAAGACCCAAGAGGTCTTCTGGTGCGGCTCGTTCACGTACTACCACGACTGCATCTCCCCAACACCCTGTACCATGCACTCCAACAGGGTGCCCTGCTTCGCACACCCTAGGACCACCAGGGGCAGCAGGATGCCCAATGCCCACAACACACCTAGTACCACGATGGAGAGCTATCATAGCAGCTCCCTTACCTCAGGAGGAGACTTCTGATCTTGTTCAGACAGACGCCTTCCAGACTCTAGTGGTGGATGTTGCTGCAGCCCCAAACACTACAGTTCCACATTAGGAGGAGCCTTTAGATCCACCAGTCCCAGTCACTCTGGTTTATGACCCCTTGGTTTCTGACCATGAGGGAGCTACATGTACTTCTTTCCCGCAGACTGTTCCTGCCACAGTCAGGACAACCGAGAAAGTGCAGGCACAGATGAGGGCTCTTGATTCCTCTTCACCCCAGCCACAGGCCTCCTCAACCCCCAGCTCCAGTTCTGCTGATAGAGGCCTGGCAGGTCCTTCTCCTCTATCTTCCACGAGTGCATGTCTTCTTCGCACTCCTCGGTCACACTTGCTTATCAGGAATTTTTTTTCGGCACTGGTAGATTCGGCGACTTTTATGGATGATGAGGAGTATGTGCCCTCCACCTTAGGGGTCCCAGTCATTGGGATTCCTTCTGATAGGGCCTCCCTTTCAGTAGGTGTGGGGATCCTTTCACCTGTTGAGTTTCCTACCCTCAGCAGCAGTGTTTCGGCCCAGGGGAAGCTGGTCTCCTCTACTAGGTCGGGTAAGCCTTTCCATCCAGCATCCTCCTGTCGATGAGGATAGTCAGCTGGAACATACAGGGCCTAGGCAGAGTTCCACACCGTCGCCGTAGGCAGCTGATCTGGAATCAGCTTCATCCAGGTATCACTGGAGGTGCTATTGATATGCTTTTTATCCAGGAACACAAACTGGATGCCAGTGATTGCTCTAAGTCTGGCAAGCTGCTTTCAGGACATACCTTCTGGTCGCCTGCTATGGGCACAAGGAGAGGTACTTGCATTTCGGTCTTTCTTTCTATTCTCCCCTTGGTTGGTGCTCATGGTATTATCTCCCCTTCTAGAGCTCAATAGATCATTATTTTGATTGGAGGGCGTAAGATTGGTCATCTCAATCTTTATGCTCCTAACAACAGAGGGGAGCGGATCTCCTTTTGGAAGGAGTTACTCTCTTGGGCCCCCATTGTAGATTCTTGGATCATTGGTAGCAACTTTAACATGGTTGAGTTGCCTTCAGATAAGAAGGGAGGCAGACAGGGTGGAATTCATTCTTTGGAGAGGGCAGCTTGAGATGCGTTCCTCTTTAAGTTTAGTAGCAGGGACACTTGGTTGGATGATGCCTTTCATATTATGCCACAGTCAGTCCTGTACTCCTGGTCGAACACGAGAATACACATGCCCATTCATGCACGGATTGACACATTTTATGTAGACGATTGGGCACTTGACAGAGGAGGATCTGTATGCATTTCTACTGGGATTTCCACCTCAGATCATTTTCCAGTGGTATTGCAGATTCTTGAGCCTTATCGGAGAGGACGCTCTGCCAGTGTCAGGATTTCGGATGCTTTTTATGCAGAGGAGAGCCTCACAGAGGATATTTTACAGATTTGGGTTTCTCACATACAGGGTGGAGCTGTCCACTGATCTCATGTAGTTGCAGCCTTATCCGGAATGAGTGACTATTATCATACAGTCGCTGATTCTAGGAGATGTGAGATTGGTATACGCCAGCAGTTAGCATCCCTTCAGAGGGAAGTGCAGAAGAGGCCCACAGATGCTTGGATTCAGGAGCGCCTTGCTGCAGCAAGGGCTCATTTGCAGAAATTGTTGGATCAAAGAGCAGAATATGCCTTTCATGCACGGGAATCCTTTTGGATTCAGATGGGTGGCAGAGTCAACAAACACTTTCTCTTTACTCATGGGCCCAGACATAGTAGAGATAGTGTTTTGTAGCTTGTTGACTCAGACGGGGTGTTATAGTCAGATCCTGATGCTGTCATGCGTGTAGCTTCAGATTTTTTTGCATCCCTTCTTATTGCAGATCCAGGCACACAGGCCATTGATGATGCCAGAGAGATTATTTGGCAGTGTATCTTTGTATTGGTGAAGGATGAGATGTATGTTTCTCTGGATGCACCTTTCACCAATGCAGAATTCAAGACTGCATTACTTGCCCTTCACAAGGGCAAGTGCCCAGGTTCAGACGGACTTAACCCCTCCTTTTTTATTACTTTTTGGGAGCAGATTGGTGATCACATTACATCAGCCTTGCAGGGCGTGTGGGACTCTGGTGAGATGCCGGACTCACTCACAGATGGTCTCATTCATCTCATCCCAAAGGGGGGTAATAGGAATCTTGTGTCTCAATGGAGACCCATCACTCTTTTGGGCACTTTTTACAAGATTCTGGCGAAAGCCATCAGTCTGCGGCTATAGGTTTTTCTTCCAGATTTGATTCATGACACGCAGACAGGGTTTGTGCATGGTTGAGTTGCCTTCAAACAAAAAGGGAGGCAGACAGGGTGGAATTCATTCTTTGGAGAGGGTAGCCTAGGATGCCTTTCTCTTTCAGTTCAGTGGCAGAGGCACTTGGTTGGATGATGCCTTTCATATTATGCCATAGTCACTCCTGTACTCTTGGTCGAACAGGAGAATACACATGCCCATTCATGCAGGGATTGACAGATTTTATGTAGACGATTGGCACTTGACAGAGGAGGATTTGTATGCATTTCTACTGGGGTTTTCACCTCAGATCATTTTCCAGTGGTGTTGCAGATTCTTGAGTCTCATCGGAGAGGACGCTCTGCCAGTGTCAGGATTCCGGATGCTTTTTATGCAGAGGAGAGCCTCACGGAGGATATTTTACAGATTTGGGTTTCTCACATACAGGGTGGAGCTGTCCATCCATCTCAGATAGCTGCAGCCTTATCTGGAATTAGTGACTATTATGATTCAGTCGCTGATTCTAGGAGACATGAGATTCTCAGATGTGAGATTGGTATACGCCAGCAGTTAGCGTCCCTTCCGAGGGAAGAGTAGAAGAGGCCGACAGATGCTTGGATTTAGGAGCGCCTTGCTGCAGCAAGGGTTCATTTGCAGACATTGTTGGATCAAAGAGCAGAGTATGCCTTTCATGCACGGGAGTCCTTTTGGATTCAGATGGGTGGCAGGGTCAACAAACACTTTTTCTCTACTCATGGGCCCAGACATAGCAGAGATAGTGTTTCGCAGCTTGTTGACTTAGACGGGGTGTTACAGTCAGATCCTGCTGCTGTCATGCGTGTAGCTTCAGATTTTCTTGCATCCCTTCTTACTGCAGATCCAGGCACACAGGCCATTGATGATGCCAGAGAGGTTGTTTGGCAGTGTATCCCTGTATTAGTGAAGGATGAAATGTATGTTTCTCTGGATGCACCTTTCACCAATGCAAAATTCAAGACTGCATTACTTGCCCTTCACAAAGGCAAGTGCCCAGGTTCAGATGGACTTACCCCCTCCTTTTTTATTACTTTTTGGGAGCAGATTGGTGATCACATTACATCAGCCTTGCAGGGCGTGTGGGACTCTGGTGAGATGCCGGACTCACTCACAGATGGTCTCATTCATCTCATCCCAAAGAGGGGTAATAGGAATCTTGTGTCTCAATGGAGACCCATCACTCTTTTGGGCACTTTTTACAAGATTATGGCGAAAGCCATCAGTCTGCGGCTACAGGTTTTTCTTCCAGATTTGATTCATGACACGCAGACAGGGTTTGTGCATGGTAGAAGTATTTTTTATAATAATTTCTCATTTTGGGAGGCCTCAGAATGGGCCATGCATACCCGCCAGAGATTGGCCATTCTACTCTCGGACTTTGAGAAAGCTTACGACAAAGTAGACTGGGATTTTTTAGAGGGTACTCTATCTCGCTTTGGTTTTTCAGATGCATGGATTAGAGGAGTATCCTCTCTCTTCAGATCAGCCCATAGCCAGTTGCTCATTGGGGGGGTAAGAGGGGACAGGTTCAGATTTCCAGATCCATCCACCAGGGATGTCCTCTTGCCCAGTTTCTTTTTCTGTTTGTGGCAGAAGCTATGAGTATCTACATTAGATCTCAAACTGATGTTTATGGGCTGAGGCTTCCTATCCACCGGGAAGAAGAGCTCCTAGGTAGTGAGTTGGCAGATGACACGGCTGTTTTTTTGGATGCCTCCCCCAGGACATTCATTCTTCCGGACAACCTTGGATTTGTTTTGCACAGCTGCAGGTGCACACATTAATTTGCATAAATCCAGTGGTTTTTGGATTTGCGAGGATGACACCCCGGATTGGGGTAATGATATTGGCTTCACTTGGATACAGAGGGGCGTCTCCGTCAGATATTTGGGATGCCAGGTTCGGGTGGGCATCTCTCCTTCACAACAGTTTGCTTCAGTGTTGGAAAGCATCAGAAGAAAGCTCCTTTTCTGGAGCTCAGCCAAACTTGACTTAGCCTCCAGGGTGGTGGTGGTTAATGAGGTTCTTCTAGCCACAGCATGGTTTGTATGCTCTTGTTGGTGACACTCTAGGGATTGTATCACTCAGCTTAAGAGGCTTGTACGAAACTTTTTATGGAGTGGTCTAGATGGCACAACTGATGTTACAGCCAGGGTGGCTTGGGAGACCTTGATTCTTCCTACAAGAGAAGGGGTTTTGAATATCATCGACCCAAATCTACAGTGCAGAGATTTACTCTGCAAGTTCGTTGTGAGAGGGCAGTACTAGATAGGTTTTCACCACATCCCACCTCAGGTCTCCCTCTTCCCCTCTTATGGTTGCTATCCTGAAAGCATGGGCCAGCTTCAGGAGTACTCTTTGCAGGATTCCCCGATCCACCCGTGAAGAGATTGAAAGACAGCCTATCTTGTGGAATGAAAGGATTTTGGATGAGCTTGGCAGACCACTTGGAGCTTCTCCTTACATGCAGTGGCCAAGATGGGAGAGGGGCCTGCATCTACAGTGGGAGCATGGAAAGCCTTCAGGAAGCTTCCTGCAGACCAACAGGCCCAAATGGTTCTTAATCTCAGAGGGAGTGCAGGGAGCATCCAACAGATTGATGCAGCCTTGCCCTTGGATTGGGTGGACACAGATGACATGCCTATTACTTGCTCCACTTGGATGGGGGCATTTGCCAGATTGGGAGTTCCTTTACAGGTGATTGCTTTTCTTGACCCACATGAGGATGCCTTAGTATTTGATGTTTCTTCGGGAGGCAGGCTGTCCAGATCCACAGACGATATCTTGTTGGAGGTACCGTTTCAGCCAGTCAGGATAGTGGGCTTCATGGGGCATGGCTCTCTTTCACAGTGGTACTTGGATCATGACCCGTTTCTCCTCGCCCTTGGCTCATGGAGGCTGTGGCTCTATGGAGGTGTCCCAATTAAGTTTTTGCAGTGGGACCATGGGGAATGGGAATGGATAGATGAAGGGCACCCAGAGAAGGGCATCCCCTTCTTTTGTTACACGGTCAGTAATGCCAGGAAATTCCAGCTCAGCTGTAGGGGTTGGAGGCCCACCAGAGCTCATCATTGGGAGAACTTTCAGGTTCCTGCTGACTTGCAGAAATTTTTTTGGTAGAGACTCTGGAAATCCCACCGGAATAGAAAAATCACTCTCTTCTTTTGGCTTTCTATTCATGATGGGATAGCAGTAAAGCATTGGAGGTCTAGGTTCAGAGCTGACCCTTCTTGCCCTCGCTGCCTTTCTGCTTTGAAGACAATACAGCACGACCTTTGGGATTGCAGACAGGGGAGAATCATATGGAAGGGGATTGCAAGACTTTTCAGCAGTTTTGTTCGCCTATCTTTCTATATGACTTGGGGATCAGTGGCTTGGCTTACTCTTTCAGGGCCCCAGGTATTTTTTGAGAGACTTGATTCCTCTTGGGCTCTTCACATCCAACGACACCTTGTGGAGTCGTGCTCTCTAGATGTTCCGGCCACTCTTTTCAGGGCTGCTCACTCCTCGGTCGACTCTCCATGGGAGATCCTAGCTAGCATTACAGCATGGCACATTTGGAGAGCCAGATGCATTGAGGCTTTAGAGGGTTCTCAAGTTCACCCTTCTCAGATCTTGGCCAGTACTTGGACAGATACGATACACACTTTGATGGCCATTTGGGCGACCATGCAGGGATCATCTCAAGCAGCCTCCTTCAGGAGAGTTACTTTTGTCAGAGATTGGAGAGACTCTCCCTTCTTTGCTGAGACTTCTACAGGGTTGAGATGGCATTTTCAGCCTCACCCTTGGTTTCTTTCTACCTCATTCCTCTGAGGTGTTTTTTATTACATGCTTAGCATGGTGTATTTCCGCACAGAGCTTGCTCTAGCGGGTTTCTTTCTTACTTAATAGAAGTCTCTTTTTTTGGGGGGGGGGGGGAAAAAAGATACAGGCAGGAGTTACCCAGCCCTATTCGGGAGACTGTGGTTGAGAAAGAGTGATGCAGTCAGCTATTGGAAGACAGGACACATGTCTTTTGGTGCTTCAAAGGAGAAGATCCCAGTGCAACCAAGTGCCACTGAACCAGAAGAAGAAGAGGAGCAAGACAGTGATACTCTCTCATCCTCGGTGTCTGAATCAATGGTAGATTCAGACGGGGGGGAGGAGTTCTCAGAGGAAGAAGTTTACATGATGGGAGTGTCTCCGACCCCGCCACCTGCAGAAAAGGTAACAGCTAGTCCTCAACAGCTTGAATCTATGCTTTCCCCAAACCTCACTCCGAGTGAGAAAGATGAGTTCCTAGAAGTGTTCAAAGGTTTCCTTGACCTCTTCGCAACTAGCTACCACCACCTTCGCCATGTGACTGCCATAGAACACAAGATAGAGCTGAAGCTTGGTGCTAAGCCAGTGGCTCAGAAGTATCGGAGGTTAGGGCCCCTACAGACCGACACTTTGCCCTCAAAGTTGCGGAAGCTTATAGAAGCTGGGTTTATTGTTCCGGTCCACAATACTAAATGGGTTTCACCAGTGGTAGTCACCCCAAAGAAAAACAACAAGTAGCGGGTCTGCATCGATTATAAGAAACTCAATGCGGTCACTAAGAGAGACCATCATCCTCTGTCCTTTCAAGATCTCATTCTTGAGAAGGTAAGTGGTCATGAGATGTATACTTTCTGTGATGGTTACTCCAGGTTTTATCAAATTAGAATTGCCGAGGAGGATGTGCTTAAAACCACATTTGCCACACCCTGGGGGACGTTTGCATTCAAAGTAATGCCATTTGGCGTCACCAATGCTCCTGCTACCTTTCAAAGATTTATGCAGATGGTGTTTACTCCTTATTTGGGGGTTTTCATGGAGGTGTTTTTAGATGATTTCTGTATATTCTCGGCACGAAAGGAGCACGTCATGAAGGTTAGGTTGGCCTTCCAAAGAGTCAATGATGCAAATGGCAGCCTCAACCCTAATAAATGCACCATTGGAGCCACTGGTTGGAGCCACTTAAGGGAGGTTACTGGGACATATTGTCTCATCCGAGGGCGTCAAGCTTGACCCCGAGAAGGTAGAAGCTATCCTCAAGCTCTCCTCGCCAACAACCAAACGTCAGGTACACTTATTTATCAATCTAGCAGAATACTATCGTCGCTTCATTGATCAATATGCTGCTTTGATGCGACCCATGACTACGCTATTAAAAGATGGGGTTGATTTCTCTTGGGATGAGGATTGTGATCATGGGTTTGTACAAATCAAGAGTGCTCTGGCTTCAGAACCCATTCTACAAAATCCTGATTGGTCAAAGACTTTCTATATCAATCCTGGGTTTGATGAGCACACTCTGATGGGTATTCTTCTCCAGCAAGGGGAGGATCGGTTCATGTATCCCGTCCGATTTGCTTCTTGACAATTGCTCGAAATTGAACGATGCTACTCTGAGGCTGACAAGCATGCCTTGTCTTTGGTGTTCTGCATTGAGAAATTCAAGCATTATGTGGCTGGAAAATCTTCATCATAATCTCTAGCAATGGTCTTGTAAAACAGGTTCTTCAATCACCAAATCCCATGGCCCGGGTTGGCCAAATGGTTGGCAATTCTACAAGAATATGATTTTTCTTTCAAAATTATAAAGAGGGGTTGTTCCAATTTGAAGAATGCTTTGATTGATTTAGAGGAGTGCCTCGATGTAACCCTTGTAGCGGCCATAGAAGTTGGGGATCCATGGTATGGTGGTATCTATAGGTTTCTGACCGCTTTCTCCTTTCCTGCGGAAAGTACTAGCTATGAGAGAAAGAAGATCCGTAGAGATATTAGACGCTACACTCTCTTTGATGGGGTGCTATACCGTCAAGGCATGGATGGGGTACTAAGACGGGCCATTGATGCAGATGAAGTAACTAAGGTATTGAAGCATTATCATGATGGATTTTGTGGAGGCCACTATGGGTACTATTGGCCAACATTATTCAAGGATATTGCAAAACTTGTGAACCATGCCAATTCTTTGGTAGGAAGGATTTTGCGTCTTGGGCAACATCATCCAATGATGTCCATCCATCTGTTTCAGAAGTGGGAAATAGATTTTGTTGGACCCCTGCCCATGACTGTCCGCAAAAAGAAGTATTTTTTGGTAGCCACTCAGTATGTCACTAAGTGGGCTGAAGCTATTGCCCTCCCCACTGCAAATGGAAAGACAGTTTCAAATTTCATATTTGAACGTATCTGCACAAGGTTTGGGACACCCATAGAAATAGTATCTGACCATGGGAGTCCATTCTTAAATGAAGCAGTGGAGTTGCTCATGGATCGCATGGGTATTGATCATTGCACTTCTAGCATCTATTATCCAACATCCATGGGACAAATGGAGCGGACCAACGGCCTCCTTTGTAAATCCATGAAAAAAATGGCCGCAGGGAACAAGAGCCAGTGCGATCAGAAGGTTATTGAAGCCGTATGGGCTTACAACATCTCCCATAAAACGTCTACAGGTCACACTCCTTTTGAGTTGGTGTACGGTACTGAGGCAGTTTTACCACTAGAGAGAGAGATTTTGGCCTTGAGATTGGCACAAGAACAGAAGATGAACATGTAGAGGCCAGGTTGGTACAACTTGAGAAGTTAAATGAAACCCGACGCCTTGCACTACATCAAACAGAGATCCAAAAGCATCGACAAAAGGCCCGCTTGGATGCTAAGATTCGCAAGGGATGGGAAAGACACTTTGCTGAGGGGGATGTTGTGCTATGCTTTGATAATAGATTAGATCACCAAATGGATAAAAAGTTCCTTCCACTGTGGACTGGTCCATACAACGTCATCAAGGAACATAGCAATGGGTCTGTACAAGTTCAAGAGCTGCATGAGCCATATGGCAAGAAGGTGATCAACAAGCGTTATCTCAAGCCCTTCTTTATGCGTGATGGTCCCAGGCATGGAAATGCTGTGCATTCCCTACCTGGGGGGGGGGAACTGTTATGGATAAATTTGACCAAGGTAAAAGGAATAAATATGTGTGTGTGCTTGTATGTGTGGCAATAGTATAATAAAATATGGTGTGCATAGGGCCCAGGGTTGAGGTAGCAGGTCATGACCATGTGCCACCCTTCCACGTAAGAGGACCCATATGGTGTGTTGTGTTGGAGATAAGTGCACACTAAGTGTACTATTTCCCTAGTCTACATTTGTCTAGTCTAGTCTAGTCTTTGTGTCTTGAATGTGTGCCATGTGGCACCTCTACAATTATCCCATAAGCACTCTTGTTTTATGTCTTGTACTTTGGCCCATATATTCATGGGTCACATCATTGCAATCTATCTAGCTTGTGTCTTGTCTACACTCTTCTCAAGGTACTTCTTTGTCTTTCAATCTTGTTCTTATTTTACTTCTAGTTTTCTAGTTTCTAGTTCTTCCTTTTATATTCCTACATGGTATCAGAGCCATGTAGATCCCTCTTCTCTCCCCTCAGTCTGCTGTAG